>NC_086324.1:81718381-82018381 GCF_036172605.1 Pelobates fuscus
AAAAAAGAGAAGTCCTGCGCTCACTCCCATCACTACTGGGCCGGCAGCAATGACTACAGTACACATCAGCCCCAATATATAGTAAAAACCAAAGAAAAGAAGAATTTACCTGCGCTCTCTCCTTAATCCCTATGTATATTTAGACAAATGGAGGTAATTTAGTTGCTCCAATGGCCATGTGTTCCCTATTAAGGGTTAATAAGTATATAGGGGTGTATACAAAAAATACCCCTCTCTGTCTCATTAGAGATATCTTTGCCAGAAGCTCAAGGAAGCAGGCTGAAGGGTCAGTGTCAGGACCCGCTTAGGGGGGTCTGCCTTGACGTTGGCAGGCGGGCATTCCCTCCAATGGCCATTGGAGCAACTAAATTACCTCCATTTGTCTAAATATACATAGGGATTAAGAAGAGAGCGCAGGTAACTTTTTCTATTCAAAACAATCCTATCTAGCCACACTACATAAAGGAACACTCCAACAGAAATATATATTTTTTTTACAATTTAATAGATATAACACCAATGAAATATTGCACGTGTTTATTGCTGCATTTTAAAAAAATATTTTGGGTACATCTACACGCCCTCACAGGTACACTTTTACTTGTGAGAGAAGTCAAACTTACTCTAGCACAGCATGTCTGACACTACTATTAGCTCTGTCGAGCAAATGGAATCATGAAGAAAATCTACTCAGTTGTCTGACTGCCAGGGGATAATTTTGCAATTATTTATAAAAGTTGAAATCAGAAGTTTTATAAACTGCTATTAAGAGAAGAAACTGCAATTAAGAGAAGATAGAAAACTGAAGTGTTTCATGTGTGCAAAGTGTCCCTCTAAGTAACGGAGAAAGGGCACAGGGCAGCCCATCTGCGCAGCACCACTCTCCTGGCTGCCACACTAGTATCCTGCTACCCCTCTACCACCTGTAAAGATCTTCAGCCTACAAAGTACCCCTCCAATAACACTTCTCATCTAAGCACAGTTTGGTGTCGGCTCAAATAATGACGTAAAAATATCTGTACAATTATAATAAACTGTATTGTATTACAACATATACTGAATGTAAACATGCAGACGCACTTTCAGAGCTTTCTGCTATATTACTAGCATTGTCACAAAGGCTGAAAATAGATGTGTCCATCAAGTTTAGCCTTTCTCACACCTGTTTTTTGCTGTTGATCCAAAAGAAGGCAACAAAAAAAAAGGTTTGAAGCACTTCCAATTTTGCAACAAACTGGGAAACAAATTCTTCTTGACCCCAGAATGGCAGTCAGATTTATCCCTGAAACAAGAAGGTATTACCCCACAATTTAAAGATTATATCCTTAAATATTATGTTTTTGCAAGCATGCATCCAGTGGCCTTAGCCACTGCTGATTGACGTTGCACATTGTTACATAGTTTGTTGTCTATAACAATTCCCAAATCCTCCTTGTGTATTATTATCCCTAATTCACTACCATTTAGCGCATAACTTTGCATTTTAACCCTGAAGCGCATAACTTTGCATTTTATACATTAAATGTCATCTGTCATTTAAGCGCTCAGTCCACAAATCTATCTGAATCCCTCTGCAGCATAGTTATATATTGCTCACATTGTATTACTTTACAGAGGTTTGTGTCATCTGCAAACACTGAAACATGACTTTCAATGCTTATTTCATGATTATTTATAAATATGTTAAACAAAAGCCGTCCCAGAACAGAGCCCCGAGGGACACCACTTACCCCCTTTGTCCAGCTTGACAATTTACCATTATTGACAACTCTCTGTACTATATCGTTAAGCCAATGTTCTACCCAAGAACAAACATTTTCATCTAGATCAGTTTCTTTGAGTTTCTATTTATTCCGTACCGAATTAAATGCCTTGACAAAATCCAAGTAGATCATATCCACTGCAACACCATGATACATACTTCTACTCACTTCTTCGTAGAATACAATTAAGTTAGTTTGACGTGACCTATGTTTCATAAAACCATGAAGATTTTTGCTGATAACAAGTTCTTCTTAATGACTTCCTGAATATTATCCATTAATAATATTTCAAATACTTTCGCAGCCACAGAAGTCAAACTCACATATCTATAATTTTCAGGCAAAGATTGTGAACCCTTTCTGAATATAGGAACCACATCTGCCTTACTCTGGTACAATTCCTGAAAGAAAATAATTTTGAAAGATTAAAAACAGAGGTTAACTTATTTCCACATACGTAGTTACATAGCCGAAAAGAGAAATGCTTCCATCAAGTTCAGCCTTTCTCACATTTGTTTTTGCTGTTGATTCAAAAGAAGGCAAAAAACACTGTTTGAAACTCTTCCAATGTTGCAACAAACAAGGAAAAAAATAATTCTTCATCCCAGAATGGCGGTGAGATAGCTCATTTGATCAAAAAGCTATTACCCCACTAACTAAAAATTATATCCCTGCATATTATGTTTTTGCAGGTATTTATCTGATTACTGTTTAAGCATCTGTACAGATAGACTCTGATAAAACCACCTCTTCGGCAGAGAATTCCACATCCTTATTGTTCTTACTGTAAAAAAAAAACCTTCCTTAGAGCCTTAGACTAAATCTCCTTTATTCCAGTTTAAATGTGTGACTTAATGTCCTATGTATAGTCCTGTTTATGAATAGATTTCTAGACAATGGTTTGTATTGGCCCCGAATGAGTAAGTCTCTTGAAAAATGTCTTAAATACAGTAATTTACAAAAATTTCTTAAATACAGTAATTTACAAAAAAAAATTTTTGAGATGCGGATGATATATTTTCAAGTTTACAATGCAAACTTTATATTTCAACATGACAATCAGGACCGCCTCTGGAGAAAGAATCGATCAGTGCAAGAAAATGGAACATGCTATGGGGTGGACCTAAATCGAAATTTTGATTCTCATTGGTGTAGTAAGTAATATGATGTTTATATGTCTTATGTAATCTTACAGTACAGTTGAATAAATAACTATATACGGTAGTTAATATGCATTTATTTCATGAGTCTTAACTGGACTTCGTCAGGTGGAGTAATTAATGTGACGTTACAAAGGGTTAGCTTGGCGGATTTTATAATAGTCTTTATATCTATTTAAATATGCAGCTATGAAAACATTTGGAGTTTATTTACTAAACACCAAACTGAGCTAAATTGAAAAATAAATAGCAAACTTAATGCTGATTTAAAAAAAAATCACACATTAACTATTTTAGTTTAAAGGATTACTTCAAGCACCATGGCCACTTCAGTGATTTAAAGTGGTCGTGGTGAATATGTCTGGGGTGTCAATAAGCAGTTTGTCCACATTCCTGCACCTTAAGCTAGATTTAATGACATCAGTGGAGGAGGCTCGGGCAGCCAGGGAAACTTGGTCTTGGTGCCTCAACGAATGTAAGTTTTAGCATTTTTTTTTTTTTATTTGATGGTGGGAACAGGGTAGGAAGGTTTTATCTAACCATAAATAGTGTTTTATTAACCCCTTAAGGAACAAACTTCTGGAATAAAAGGGAATCATGACATGTCACACATGTCATGTGTCCTTAAGGGGTTAAACACTGTTTTTAGTTTAGTAACCCATTACATTTTGCAGCAGGCTGTAATAGTGGCCAAGTTGGGGGAATTCTTTCAAATTGTTTTCAACATTTTTGCCTAAAATGTGTTATCACCAGTTTATTACAATCTGGTATAATATTGTGAATATATATTATGATCTCCATCAATTGACATATGCACAGAATAAACATGCCATATAAAAGCATCTCACTCAAGGAACATAAAATAAAACAGTAGTTTCTAACTTTTTTAATGGGTATCCAGATTACATACATTGGATGGCAACCAATTTTGCTAATATATATTTCAAAGAAAAAAGAACATGTAGACGGAAACAGAACGTGCAGGCAAGCCTCTATGTAGGGATCACTCCCAAATCCCCCAATACAAAAGTGTTCAAATATAATCACACAGGATATTCATAAAAAAATAGGGTGCCACAATCACAAAGGTGTGACAATAATTACCACTCGGATGATAAATCCATATATAGGAGAAAAAGAAAAAAATATACATAGTATAGTAATTTATTAACAACAAATAATTTCATAAAATTGTTAAAATCACACTCACAAAAAACATGGCACAATTAGAAATACTCCTAAATTGTGCAAAAGAGCTTGTAAGCCACTATGTGGGCTAAGTTCCCTGGTGTAGCCTATGGTACCTCTTGACATCAATAGTCACTTCCTCAGATTTCCAGTTTGTATTTGAGGGTCCATACAAAGTTTCTTTAGTGGAGGTAAAGGCTGTGCAAATCCTTTAGGAACAGCTATCACGGTTGCCACTCGATGGGTTTTTTCTTCATAGACTTTTTCAAGAGCTTAGTAATCTTCTGTATTCCAGTAATTTATATCTATAAATTTTGCGCACTTTTTCTGCTATGAGCGCGCATGCGCAAGCGACGGGCGAAACACAATACGTGTAATTGCGCTCAACCATCTCACCACGCACGCACGTGCAGCCAGCCTGAAACGCAGATAAACTTTCTAGATACTGTTCGCGGACAATTCTAAAGTAACAATCTTATTCAGGAATAATTGTCTGTATTCCTCAGTACAAGATCTGTTATAGGCTATACTGTTTTAAGTACATCATTCTGAAGTAGATCATGTATTACAGAAAAGTATCCGTGGTCTGTTACTAAAAGGCCTGACAAAGATGATGTGTTCTTTCCACCCAACGGGAACTCAGTGAAATAAAAATATTGGGGGAAAAATTTGGGTCTTGACCCTGGTGTTAAAGGATCAGTCTAAGCACCATAACCACAACAGTACACTAGTCCCATGGCCCTATCCTATGTTTTTTTTAGAATGTTTCAGCACTTACCTTCTTTTTAGATGTTATTTTAGTTTATGTAACACAAACTATTGTCTTATTACGTTTTCTTTTTTCCTCATTTGTTTTTCAGGTACTGGAGCCGATTCAGTCTGCGAAAGCTTTATCTATTGTGGTCCATCCCCTGCTTCAGAAATGGAAACTCAAGCTTTGGTCGCCCTTGTTGAAGAACATAAAACTGAGATTCTGTGCTATTTAAACATTCACTCCTATGGGCAGCTGATCCTATATGCATATGGCTACACGTATAATATATCCGAGAACAATGATGAGTTGGCAAGTAGACACTAGTTACAAGCATGGCTGTTTTCTCAAAATTAATGTAGATTTCTATTAAACTTCTAAATAGCAGATAAATTAGTTTCAGCCGAATCACTTTGATGAAGATTTAGTTTGATTAGTCTGATAGTCATCCATGTAGTGATTCGGCTCATCTGAATATTGTCAATGCAAAACATTCAGGAAAACAATTCAGACCAACCAAAAAGGCATGAAAACTGGCCATTCCATGTACTGTATAATATAAATATTGTGTATAGATTTTTCAGTATACTTGCTAATTGTATTGCCATTTGGTTCAGAGATCAAGTAGAAAAGTAACCAAAGGAGAGAAAAACTACTATTCATCCTTTCCCCCCCTCTATTGGTCTCTATTGGGCACTTCTAGCTTGATCTGTGAATAAAATCAACATTTAGAGGTTGTTCCCTAACCATCAATATTCTTTCCCATTGATCATCTATTTTTTTCTTGACGTCTTGGACAAATCTCCGAATCACAAAAACCTGTGCATGCTAGTCCATTGTCTATCTCATACATCCCTAAAGCTCTTCAGAGTTACGTAATACAGATGACTTGCCAATCACCCACAAATTGGATAAATGCACAAACTGAATGCACAAGTCTAATTTTGACATATACATTTAATGAAAAATGGACACACTTAGCTGGCGATCACCTGTGCCCTTTAAATGCAATATATAGTTATATGCCTGTGCTTGCTGCATATACACAGGATTTGCATTATCCAGATTATTTTGACAGCAACAATACACATGTACACAACTTAACTAAAGTTATCTGTACAAACCCTAGCTTCTGTAAATTATTTCAGAAATGTCAAATACATGTTCTTCACACGTTAAGTAATTTTTCAAATACATATATAAGACGTCTGTTGTTTTGCTCTGCATTGCAGCTGCAAATCCAGTTGTTCTAAGCACTACAATGCAACACACTACTACAATATTAGAGCCAAACAAATAAGTTAAAGACTACTTAACATAAATACTTGGCAATTATTTTTTTTATTGAAATGCAAACCTATATGAATTGGTTTCCTTAGTTTTTCTTAAGTAAAAAACGTTTTTCTTGTGTTAGAAATAGTTCCCCTCTAAAGATTGTTACTTCCAAACTTTTACCTAGAGATATACCTACATATTTTTATGACATAGAGCAGGAGGTGATGCATAGTAAAAGGTTCTTAAAGTCTATTGAACTAAAACTTTTTTTGTAGGAAAAAGTTGCAAAAATAGCTGTTGAAAAGATTATGGAAAGATACAACTCTTATTACATACAAGGACGGGCATCCGCAACATTATGTAAGTACAGTGTGCCTATGTATATAAATATTCTTAATCATTATTCAAACAAGAGATCGGATCCTTTTGTAACACATAAGAATCTGTAAATTCTTTATAGACAGCTTCTCTTGAACACATAACAAGCCATACAGAAAGAATTACTATGCATTATTACTCCTGAGCATGAAAGTGGGGCAATGCCAGTACATAATGGACCATGCAACTCCTGCATAACATAGGTGATAGGAAGGCAGTCATGTAAATAACTGCCAGTTTTAGGGAGGAATTCTTGTCAGAACACTTGCCTACTATACAAGTCATTAAATCAGGACATCAGGAGAATGCATTATTAATGCATGATATAGAAATAATACAATCAGTTTGTTAGGTGAGATACAGTAAAAAAGGGGGACAAAACCTTTTTTAGATACATAAATGAGAAAAGAAAAGTAAAACAAGGATTAGTTAGATTAAAAACAAAAGAAGGAAGGTATGTAGATGAGGATAAAGGTCTAGCTGACTGCCTCAATGAATATTTTTGTTCGGTATTTACAGATGAAAATGAAGGAAAGGGACCTCAGTTAAGAAAAAGGATAAATGAGTCATTTATTACACGTGAGTTTACAGAGGAAGAGGTTCTATTTCAACTGTCAAAAGTAAAGACAAATAAGTCAATGGGACCTGATGGAATACACCCAAAGCTATTAAAAGAGCTTAGTGGTGTACTAGCAAAACCATTAACAGATTTATTTAACCAATCATTGATAACAGGAGTAGTCCCAGAAGATTGGAAGTTAGCGAATGTTGTGCCCATTCACAAGAAAGGTAATAGGGAGGAGTCGGGCAACTATAGGCCAGTAAGCCTAACTTCAGTAGTGGGGAAAGTGATGGAAACCATGTTAAAGGATAGGATTGTTGAACATCTAAAAACACATGGATTTCAAGATCAGAGACAACATGGGTTTACTTCAGGGAGATCATGCCAAACTAATCTTATTGATTTTTTTGATTGGGTAACTAAAATTATAGATCAGGGTGGTGCAGTAGACATTGCTTACCTCGATTTCAGTAAGGCTTTTGACACTGTTGCACATAGAAGGCTTATCAACAAACTACAATCTTTGAGTTTGGATTCCAATATTGTTGAATGGGTAAGGCAGTGGCTGAGTGACAGGCAACAGAGGGTTGTAGTCAATGGAGTATATTCGAAGCTTGGGCTTGTCACCAGTGGGGTACCTCAGGGATCTGTACTTGGACCCATTCTCTTTAATATTTTTATTAGTGATATTGCAGAAGGTCTTGATGGTAAGGTGTGTCTTTTTGCGGATGATACTAAGATATGTAACAGGGTTGATGTTCCAGGAGGGATAAGCCAAATGGAAAATGATTTAGGTAAACTAGAAAAATGGTCAGAGTTGTGGCAACTGACATTTAATGTGGATAAGTGCAAGATAATGCATCTTGGACGTAAAAACCCAAGGGCAGAGTACAGAATATTTGATAGAGTCCTAACCTCAACATCTGAGGAAAGGGATTTAGGGGTGATTATTTCTGATGACTTAAAGGTAGGCAGACAATGTAATAGAGCAGCAGGAAATGCTAGCAGAATACTTGGTTGTATAGGGAGAGGTATTAGCAGTAGAAAGAGGGAAGTGCTCATGCCATTGTACAGAACACTGGTGAGACCTCACTTGGAGTACTGTACACAGTACTGGAGACCCTATCTTCAGAAGGATATTGATACCTTAGAGAGAGTTCAAAGAAGGGCTACTAAACTGGTTCATGGATTGCAGGATAAAACTTACCAGGAAAGGTTAAAGGATCTTAACATGTATAGCATGGAGGAAAGACGAGACAGGGGGGATATGATAGAAACATTTAAATACATAAAGGGAATCAACACAGTAAAGGAGGAGACTATATTTAAAAGAAGAAAAACTACCACAACAAGAGGACATAGTCTTAAATTAGAGGGACAAAGGTTTAAAAATAATATCAGGAAGTATTACTTTACTGAGAGGGTAGTGGATGCATGGAATAGCCTTCCAGCTGAAGTGGTAGAGGTTAACACAGTAAAGGAGTTTAAGCATGCGTGGGATAGGCATAAGGCTATCCTAACTATAAGATAAGGCCAGGGACTAATGAAAGTATTTAGAAAACTGGGCAGACTAGATGGGCCGAATGGTTCTTATCTGCCGTCACATTCTATGTTTCTATGTTTCTATGTTTCTATGTTTCTATGAGATTGTAACATAACATTTGAAATTATACCAAATTTATTTTCTGAGGTATCCCTGAACAAATAAGGTATTTATGAAACTGCAACTTGAAAGCTGTGCGAGTTATGAATCCCATGTTCCAAAACCATTTCCTGATTATTTTAACTGAGGAGCTCAGTAGTGAAGAGGTAAAATTAGCCATTCCTGAGAATCCATATTTTATATAAAGGGTCACTTTATTCTATGCTGAGTGAGAACCCATTTCAGTCTATCTTTTTAATACACTGTGTTTAATTTTCAGCCCAGGAGGGGAATATGTCTACATGTCTACCCCAGAATCTCACAATGCAACAGAATATAAATCAATAATTAGTGTTTAAGTTTATCATCTCAGAAAAAAATAACACGCAAAAGTGTGAGTTTTGAGGAGTGGGGAATTTCAATTTCACAATATCCAAAAGCACCCCTTTTTGTAAAAAATGGACCAACACATCCTAACTATGTTATGTTGATGTAGATAGTATTGAATAATTTTATTACATTTCCGACATGCTTATCCATGCTATATGTCTTTCCCACATGATTATCAATGTATTACTTAAATACAATGTATTACTTAAATACAATCCTAACATTTGCCAGGAACTATAATTGTGCCCATGGCATACACCTGGTGGCACAGCCTTTAATTGGACAGTTAGTTTAATGACCCATTCTTCTAATGTAAGATTAGTATAGATATTTCATAGGATGTCCACTTCATTAGAAAAGGAAGCACCACTACAGAAAACAAATTGTTGTGGGACCAATCTCCTGATAAATAGGATATGTCATCAACCCATGGGGACCAAATCTAGTAGCATGGAAACTCAATTTCCAACCAGGGGATAACAACCACTACTTCAATGGTTTGTTTAAATGTTTACGAACTTCTTTAATAGATTTCATTGATGCTTGTGTTTTGCTCTAAAATTAAATTATATAAAAATAAACTTGTGTTTTTAGTAATAAAACCAATATGTATTGCACAAAAAAAGTAAAACATGCAAGAGAAAATATGTAGGTCTTTTACATTAATGTGATTCTAAGCTTCAGATTAAAGCTTCAGAAAAAACAGTCAACCTCATGGTCCACAACATTGAAAAAAATAATGAAAATCCTTTTGGCTTTGATTTTTTTGGTTGCCATGTCCTTTCCGATCTCTACTTATCCCATAATAGGGTTGGACTTTGGTATCCTGATTAGCCATACACCAAAACATACAAGATTATAATCGTGGGAAAAAAGATCAGCTCCATGTTAAAATGAGTCAAAGATACATGAATGAATGCACAATATCCTATAAGTAACATTTAATCATAACTTCATTAAATTTTGCCTTATAGATACTCTTTCTGGGTCTTCTTCAGACTGGGTCACTGACCTCAAAATAAATTTGTCTTACACCTTTGAACTAAGAGATGAAGGAGATTATGGGTTTGAACTTCCACCGGACCAGATTGAGCCTACATGTGAAGAGACTATGGATGCTCTAATGGGCATCATTGACTACATTAATGAAAACTACCTTGAAGATAATGCAGTGTCCATAACTTCAGTGTGGATGACCATACTGCTTTCATGTGCTCTTCATATTTCTTATTCTATATTCAATTAACTACTACTAAAAGTATTACTAAAGCCAATGGAAGTGCAAGCAACAATGACCCAAAAAGATGAACTGCCAAGTATTTAGCATCTTTTAAAAAAATTATTTTAATCACTTTCACAATAAAAACTTTTGAAATCTAAATCATTTCATATATGGCAGAAATAAAGTATGGTCCTGTGCTGCAGATGGTTGATAGGTGGGCAATAAATAACTGGGTCTGGCAATCTTGTTCAATGAATATCTATTGATACAATCAAAAGCACCCAGAGATCCCCAAGAAAATATATTGCACAAATTATTGATTCAAAATTGTAAATTCTTGTTAGTGTTACTGATAAAATACTGGCAATAAAGTTAGCATTAAACTAAAGCTGTATTTAAATCATAATTTTAAATATTGTATTATCAACAAAGTTGGAGTACAGCTGCAGATAACTCCAGACGAAGGTGGGTTACCATGCATTCTCTTATTCTTTTATATTAGAAATATATAAAGGATTGTGCATTGAGAGACAGTAAGCCAGTCAGTAGAAAAAAAGGGAGATTGGGGGGAAGAGGGGGGGGGGTCACACCCTGAACATGCATTTTCCTGCAGTGGTGCTGCTGTAAAGACCAAAATATATGCAAAATACAGATTAAGGGAGCAGGTTATAGAAAAATTAAATCCCTATATTTACATACTAAAAAAGGTAATTTAAGTAGTCTTTCAAGATAGAGTGTGTGTGTATGTGTGTGTGCGTGCGTTCGTGGTTCTATTCCCCTAATCTGTATTTAGTACAAATGTGTTGCCTGTTCATAGATGGGGAAACCCAAATTTAAGTTTTTTTTTCCTCAATAGATTAGATTAGATTAGATTAGATTCAACCTTATTATCATTGTACAGTGTACATACAAAGACAATGAAACATAGTTGGCCTTTCATCAGAAATACAGTAGCGATGAATAAAAATCTAATAGACTTGGGAATGCAACTCTGTAAAACTTATAGCTGTCCACATAATAAAAGAATACTACTAATATATAAAAAAAAAATCCCTCAATCATTACTTTAAGGGCCCAGTAATACATATAGACATTATACAATAGTGCTCCCAATATTATACAATATTACTATATCGCCTAAATACAATTAATACAATCAAGTGCAAATACATTCTCAACTATACACCTATATCATGTGAAATAAAGCACAAACCATTACTAAATGAAACATATTCAACATGTACACAAAGCACAAGCTGCAAACACACTGTACACGGAATAAAAGTTCAGTTGTTGCGAGATTGCAGCGGTGTTTATTAACACCTAGGATATGCTGGGGAGGCGTCCTGAGCCCCTGACGCGCGTATTTCGTCAGAGGGGTGTTAATACTCACCGCTGTAATCTCGCAACAACTGAACTTTTATTCCGTGTACAGGCATCCTGTGTGTGGATGTTCAGTTTTTGCTACCGCTTACTTATCTCGCTTTTTTAACTTGGAAAAGTGACGGGTGGCTTTAGTATCAGAGCAGGTTTTGTGCCCACGAAGGCACATTAGATTCTTACCAGTTGTGGGAGCTAGCCAATTTGCACCTCCTTTCCCCCTCTCTATCAGCCTTGACTCTGCCTTAAGCATTACAGTGTTTAAATAATAGCATACCTATTTGCTTATTGTTAATCTAGATTAATTCACTGTTTCCCCGCTACAATAGTATCTACTGTTAGATACAAAAGGACTGAACACCTTGCTTTATTCTATTCAATCATTTTATTTTATTTTAAAATTGGACATATTAAAAGTTAAGTTTTACTTAGGCACTTTTTGTAATTACTTTCTAAATTAATAGATAAGTTTCAACCTTGGCATCTATTGCAATTTTTCTCACTTTAATGATATGGTAGATTTTGTGTTCTTTTTTTCTTCAGTATTTTCTTCTCAAGTCCCATTTTTTATATATACCGACATTAATTGTACGGGGGATGTACTGAGTGAGGGATATACTGTATAGGAGATCTCAGTGGGTTTTTGTTTTCATTTGTTTTCTTTTTTTTAATATATAATTTAAGTGTTTTCTTAAATACATGTATAATAAAAAAAATCCCCATTCTATTTGAGAAGTTTGTTAAATACAAAATACAGCTCACAAAAGATTACATTTCAGTCCGAAATTCTTTCAACAGTGCCCAACCTTTAGTTGCCATTAAGGCTTCCAGATATAAATGTATCCCTGATTGTAATCAAAGAATTTTAATTTTTAACATTCTTCTCCTCCATTCATTCTTCAATACATACATACATACATACGTGCTTTGTTCAAACATATATTTCAATAGTATTGGAGCATTAAGGATCATTTTATACATAACATAATTTGGGTTATGGGAGTATTGCTTAGTGGGACCTTCCATCCTATGCCTTCCCCCTTCCCCTCTATATACAATGACAGAGTGTCCTTTAACATCCATTTTAACAAAACGTTACTTGTCACGGTGAGCATCATACCCACGAGGGACTAGTTATTTAAGAAAAGTTTAAACCATGGTGACCAAATTTTATAATATGAGGTTAAATTACTATTCCTCACATAAACGTAATATTCCATTATCCCATGGTGTGAGATCTGACTTATTATTTGTGCCCATTCTGGAGGGTTTACTCTACGCCATTCTCTGGCTATACATTTCTTAATTGGCAATAAGATATTAATTATTAGATATCTAGTGTGTTTATCTGACCTAGGTAGTTCTAAATGAAATAACCAGACACAAGAGTTCAGTACGAATTTACTTTGAAGGGTTTTTTATATGATTCCCTCAGTTTCATTTTTAATCTTATACAATTTTGGTCATTCCTACCAGATATGGAAAAGAGTGCCTGAAGGCTGATTGCACCTCCAACATAAATTGATAGTAAGTTTATCAAGTGTACTTATTCTTTGGGGATCAAGATACCATCTGTGGATTAATTTATAGAAAGATTCCTGTAAATTGATGGAATGTACTGATTTGTTTACCTCCAGCCAGGTTTTACACCAAGTCTGAAAAGAGAATTCTTTATCAAAATCTCGTTCCCATTTTCCTATAGAAATAATTAGAGTGGAGTTCTAATTAATTATAAATCAATTCTTTACTATGGAGATTAATGTATTCCTATGTTGTTTCTTAATAAAACCGTCAAAAATAGTTGAGTCAGTTATGTTATGTTTGAAAAAGTTTTTAATCCTCAAATAGCGAAAAACGTCCCAACCTATTAGGTTATAATCTTCCTTCAGCTGGCTAAATGTTCTTATGCCCATATTAGACTGAATATCTGCAAAAGTATTTATATTCCTCTCTATCCATCCATTTAAATCTAAATCTTGTATATACAGATTAAGCACCTTTAACGGTGTGGATGAGGTAAATATGTGCTTTATACCCAACCTCTCTCTGACCTTTGTCCCTGTTTTGACTGCATCTCTCAAGATTATATTTTTCAAGTTTAAGGCTTTTATAAGCGAAGGTTTAACCCATAGTAAGTCAAATGGATTTTTACCTTTTAAGTAGAATTTCTCACAATGAAACCATCCCTTACTCCAGTTGTTTTCGATTGCTCCAGATAGTATATGAGTTAACATCGTAGTATCATGGAGCAATCCTATATCAGGGAAATTTAGGCCCAATTGGGTACCATCTCTCTTTATGGTCTTTTGAGTGATTTGAGATTTTTCACCCTTCACCCCAAAGTTTGTTTATTTTATCTAAAATATTCCCTGCGACCCGCATTGGTATCATTCTGAACAAAAAAAATAGTTTAGGGACCAGAAAAGCCTTTACCATGTTAGTCTGACCCAGCCAAGAAAACTCATATTTTTTTAACTTATGTATCTGTTGATCTAGATCCTCTAGTAACCCTTTATAATTATCCTGAATGATTTGATTAAGATTGAATAAGATACTAATACCTAAGTATTCAATCCAATTTTTATTCCATTTGAATTTATAACTATCTAGCAGAATTTGTTTTTGAGATAAAGTCAATCCAGTTGATATTACTAGAGTTTTAGATAAATTTAAATTATAATTAGAGAGAAAGCTATTATGGATAACCGTGCATGAATAGAAGTTTCAGGAGATGTAAGAGTTAGTATGACATCATTAGCGTATAATGTAACTTAAAATTTTTTTTATTATTAATTGCAATACCCTTAATTGCTTCTGTTGATCTTATCAGAGCTGCCAGGGGTTCGATAGAAATTGCATACAGTAAAGAGGAGAGAGGGCAACCCTTTCCATTATGTAAGCTAAAACATTTCAAATTGAGAGCTGGTCCTGTAACCTTAGCACTGAGATTACTACATAAAGCTATAGAGCTAGCCTTAAATAGACCTTGAATCCCAAAGGAGTTCAAAGTCTCAGACAAAAATTCCAGCTTACCCTATCAAAGGCCTTCTTGGCATCTAACGCCAAGAAGACAGATGGGACAGCTTTTGCCTGTATCGCCGAGATTAAGTCTATTATTTTGCGAGAATTATCTTCCCCTGTTCTTCCTGGAATAAATCCAGACTGATCCGGATAAATTATTTTTGCTATTATATTTTTTAATCTTTCAGCCAAAATGTTTTAAAATATTTTAATGTCTAAATTAATTAGTGATATTAGTCTGTAGTTTTCTAAAATAGTGGAATCTTTCCTTATTTTCGGGTTTGGGCAGATAGAAGCCTGTAACAGCTTGTCCGATATGTTCCCTCTTTCTCCCAAAAAATTAAATAGCCCGATCAGCAACGGGGAAATTACGGGGCCCGCAATTTTATAGAATAACGCAGTGTATCCATCAGGACCCGGTGCTTTCCCAGTTTTTAATTTTTAAATTGGGTCCCTTACTGTACGGATATCCATTTTAATATCTATCCTAGCTGTTCATATAAGGGTTAAATTGAACCAAGAATAAATTTGGAATTGTATCTACGATTCTTGGAAATAAATGTATCTAAAATCCTAGTTACAGGAAAAGTACTGATTTCGAAATGTTCTTGTTAATTGTCCAAGATTTTGGTATTTGTAAATATCTGTTTTTTTATCAAATATACGTGCGATATAACAAGAAAGAGCTGCTTATAACTTGTGAAAAACAATCTATGTCATTGTCATCATAGTCACGCCCATATGCTAATTTTTCCCTCTCCCATCCTGCTATAAAAACTGGGTATAAATATAACTGACGTATGAATACAATTTGAATTGGTTATTGAACACGTCTCTGTCTTCTTAACTGATTTCCAGGATCCTGTTTCCTAAGAGGGAGGGGCTCAGCCAGTATTCATCAAGTCTTTGTGTATAGCTGATTTTATCCCCAACACTTACTTCTTTCAACAAAAAATGTTTATTAAGAAAATCTCGAGCCTGGTCAGTAATCCTAGGCAATTTTATTTTGGACAAAAAATCTTTCAGTGCAATCTTGGAAATCTGTCTCTGTTTGAGATTATATAGTGACTGGTAGTAGTTCTTAAAAGCTTCTTCAGTTTTAGATGGTTCTAAAATAACCTTCCCACCCACAACAATGCGCTGAATCCTTGATCTTTTTTTTTTTTTGCTTACGTTTATTAGTGAGAGTTTTCTCCACTCTATTGCTTGAATAATACAATTTCTGTCTAGAACTATATATGAGCCTTTCCAGCTTCTGATCCAATTTCCCTTTAATCTTTTTTTTGGACATTATTTATTTTTTCCACAGTGATTGGGTTGGGATTCAGTTTATTTACTATTTCTAAATTTGCTTACTTTAAATATAAGTCTGAGATAAGCTTCCCTTTTGTTATTCTAATGTATGCATCAATTTTAATTAAATATCCCCTGATTGTACATTTTAAAGCGCTCCATAATTTTGGGTCTGCAACCTCATTGTTATCATTACATTGAAAAAAAATGTATTTATTTACATAGTTCTTGTTTAGCTGTGTCTGAAATCAAATTAAATTCATTAATTCTCCAATCAGATCTTACTCTGTAATTAGAATCATTTTCAAAGATGCAGAAAACAGGAGCGTGGTCGGACCATGGGATATTGCCTATATTCGAAGAAATACATTTTTCAAAATGTGCAGACTTTGTAAAGATGGTATCAATCCAAGAATATGATAGGTGTCTATTTAAATAGAAAAGTAAAATCTCCCTCAGTTGGGTGTTGAGTCGTCCAGATATCATATAAGTTGTATTTAACTAGACAGCTGGTTAATTTTTGAGTCTTGTTCTTCTATTTACATTATTACACTTCCTTAATCTTTTATCTAAACTGATATCGATGACAACGTTCATGTCACCCTCCCATAATTAATACTCCCTTTGAATATTTCTCCCAAAAATTTCTCCCAACAACTTAACAGGGAAATCATTTGGAGTGTAGAGGTTTGTGAGCGTATAAATCCCATTGTCTAATTTACAGATAAGGGTAACATACATATAGTCTGGCTCATGGAAAATATATTCAAATTTCAGATCTTTAGATATAATTATCATTACCCCATTATTTTAACTATCTTTCAAACCTGCATCATATATCACCGGAAATTTCTTATATCTTCAAAAATCAGATCCCTTACTATCCCAATGAGTTTCCTGAGCGAAACAGATACTGATTTTTTCCCTATCAAGCATGTCATAAAGAGAAGACCTCTTCTGAGGTGAATTTAACACCTTCGTATTAATGGTCACAAATGTAATGCTCATAACGACTGATGTGGGATTATTAAAAATCTTTATTGTACTTGTATTGAATTATTGTACTAACTCCATTTTAACTTTATACTGTGACAATCCTCCATTTTGTCCTCCTAACCTGACTTCTTCAATCCTCCATTTTGTCCTCATGACTTAACTTGTTCATTTTAAAACTACCTTACGTGACTGAACTTCTCAACCCAATTAGTATAGTAGACAAAGACTGTATTTCCTGCAAGGACACAGGAGTTGCTGACTACTCCCTAAACTTGTAAGATAGTATAGTTTGAAGGCCACGAGAACATAGTAGTAATGAAATGTTCTATTCATAAGAGACCTTGCACCTGGACATGAGGCCTGATATTATTGACCGTGTAAAATGACGCTCAAGACCCCCTTATCCCCACCCGTGTCCAGAATAATCCCACCTCTGGTGGGTGGGCACGGGACTAACCTCTTAATTTCTCGAACCAATAGGTAAGACACTAACCCCGACACTTAACAATTAATCCAATTGATGATGTTTATTTGCTGATATTCTAATAATCAATGATGACGCAAAATGCCTCTTAAAAGGGCCTGCGCGCCCGCTTTTTCGGCACTTGCCAATAAACTTTCTCGAAGTTATTTTAACCTGAACCTTGTGTGTCAGACTTAATTACTTCAGCGTATATACGCAATTCAATTTTATTAATTCGGACAGGAACAGATAGACATTTAAACATTTTGGTTTACTTCTAAAAAGTACCATAACAACTTGGCGCCCAACGTGGGGCATCGGGCTATGTCCGGCCGGTGAGCCGTCCTAAGGAAGACAAGGGTGGACGGAGGAATCCGGGGGGAAGGAAAGGAGATTGATCACCTCCAGGTACACGGTAGAGACTTCTGCAGAGCCACCGGTATGTTCCGGCCCCTTTGATTGACCCGTCCACGTGTCTGTGACTGCTTCCCGGGAGGACATCAAAGACAGGTAATATCTTGCCCGGTGTCTCGTTACTCACCTGTTTACCTGCATTTTTGTCTATCTGTTGCCTGGGTGTGTTTGAATTGTTTGCCTGTTTCCCCATTTTGAGATAAAGGGGGGTGGACCTGAGGGGATTTGCCTGGGTCTTCAGTTTGTTAGTCTATCTGTTTGTATTTTACCCCTTTTTGGGATAAAGGGGGGGTGGACCTGAGGGGATTTGCCTGGGTCTTCTGTTGCACAGCCTAGCTAGCTTTTTGGTAACCCACAGCTTCGGCTGAGGGGAGTCCGGTTTTGGTAACCCACAGCTTCGGCTGAGGGGAGTCCGGTTTTGGTAACCCACAGCTTTGGCTGAGGGGAGTCCGGTTTTGGTAACCCACAGCTTCGGCTGAGGGGAGTCCGGTTTTGGTAACCCACAGCTTCGGCTGAGGGGAGTCCGGTTTTGGTAACCCACAGCTTCGGCTGAGGGGAGTCCGGTTTTGGTAACCCACAGCTTCAGCTGAGGGGAGTCCGGTTTTGGTAACCCACAGCTTCGGCTGAGGGGAGTCCGGTTTTGGTAACCCACAGCTTCGGCTGAGGGGAGTCCGGTTTTCTGTTTATTTGTGAGGGAGGCTTAGTCTTTTAACAGGGGACTCTGTTTCCTGGGGGAATTCAAGTGGGCATTGCTTGTTTTCCGCATCACGTGGTAGTGAGACTTATGAAAGTTGTTCTCCGAGCGGAGACACTACGGGGTTGAGAGAGGTGACTTTGGAGTAAGCACACGAGTAGAGGAAAGGAATTACTGTTGATTTTATTTGAACTGTGATGCATGCACTGTATTTCAACTGTCTTGTTGTCTTGTTTGTTTAATGAGGAGTCTCATGAACTCCTGTGTCTGTCTCTAAAGATTTAGCTTGCCTTTCATCTTTTCTGTACTTCCTATATTGTTATACTATCCACTCCCATTCCTCTTAAAAGAGAAGTGATTGGTCACACACTTCTCACCTCGCTCCAATCCGTGTCTACCACCCCGGGTAGGCGGATTCAGTGACTAGTCTACGTTTTGGGAAGACGCACCTGAGAAAGTCTTACGGTTCTCGGGTGGCAGTCGAGCATTGTAGACGTTCTTGTTCAATTTTCCTTCTCTCCCTCTATATCTAGGACGCTAGTATAGGGGTAAAGGGACTATGGGACAGGATTTAGGTAAGCCCAGTAAGGGCTGGTTAGCATGTGATTTAGTAGGGAACAGAGAAGGTGAGGAGATGGTTAAAGGTGTTGAAAGGATTGCAAAAGTATGTAAAATTGATGTACCGACATGTGGAAGATTACAACCAGAAAGTTGGCGCAAGTTACTGACAGAAATGAAAGGCAAGCTTACAGATAAAGATTTATTAAAGACTGCTGAAGCATGGTACAGAGTAGCGAAGGCTATTCAGTTAGAAGGTTGGGTTGAGGAAGAGATAAATCACAAAGGTGTGAGATTGTTTGTGTATCATAAGAATTGTGTTGCTGGAGTTTACCCTCAGCCAGCGCCCCAAAATGGCGCCCAGGGGATGTCTATCCCCAAGGTTCAGTCAGCAGTAGGTGATAGCCAGCTGACTGTGTTCCCCACTCCCAATCCTCCCGAATCCCATCCCATCACCTCCCCTGTCTGCCCGGTCCTGAATTCTGATGGATCTTTCTTTACCCCTTCCCCGTCTCTAACTGTCCCATCATCCTCATCCATCCCCACGCTTCCTTCTATGCCTAATCCTAACATTTCATCTGCCATTTCCTCCCTGCAATCCCTCTCCGTAGCTAATCCCCTCCCATCAGCATCCGCCCAACTAACCACCCCTCCCTCCCTTGCGCCGACTCCTCCTTCTGCACCCACCCCTACCAATCCCGTCCTGTCTCCTCCCATAACCGGCTCCACCCCAGTCCAATACCCTACCTCCCTAAATGTAACTACCCACCCTACTCTTCCGCCCTCCCCTGCCTGGCCCTACCCCTTCCCATATCCCATGGCCCTGTCCTATCCCGGTTACCCTCCCTTTACCCAAGCCACTTCCCAGGTTCCGGTCATGCCCAGTCCGGCTCAGTCTGCCCCGGCTGTGCCCATATCAAACATGGCTGCCACTTCTTCCCTTGATCCTAATGCAACTCCTTTTCCCGCCTCCAATATGGCGGCCCCCAGTTCAGCCCTGATGCCGGTAATCCCCGGTGACTACCTATCCCCAGGTTATGACTCGCTAGCCACCCCTGCATCGGGGACTCCTTCCCATCCCCCGATCCTTTCACCTCACGCGGGCCCTGCACCCCGTAAGAGAGCCAACATCATAGACTTCGATGAAGATGAGGGGGACAGGGTATCCCATGTCTCCTCGGAGGTTGCTGCGGGAGCCCCAACTCATCGTTCTATCGATGATCCCTTCGGACACAAGGGTCGGGGAGAACGGGCCCCTCCAAAGTATGTTGCTTTTAACCCCACTCAAGCTAGTGCTTTAATGAAATCACTCCCTAATCCAGAAAAACAACCTATGCCCTTTTATCGAGGGGTAGTCCAAATTCAAAAGACTTATTCCGCCGCATGGCGTGATTTACTGAGTATTTGTGCCATTAAAGCAGGGGATGCATACTGGCCAAGCATGGCCCGACACCTCAGTACAGACCTACTCAGCAGTGACGTTGATTACCCCTCCGGAGTAACTTTTTGCAACCAATTAAGAGAATGGGCTAAGGATAAACTTGAAGATCAGGCTGCTGGCCTTACTGATGTTATACAAGATAAAGGAGAATCAGTGGAAAGGTTTCATGCAAGACTGTACCAAATGTTCACAGATTTGGGGTTCGATCTTACTGACAAGATTCATTCACAAATGCTGTCAGGTGCATTTGTCCAAGGTGTTAAGGACTCAATTCGCAAGGGAATTATTGCTGCCCGCCCTGAATATAAGGTTGTTCCCCTGGATACTTTACTCCTAGTTGCTAGGGGTCTAGAGTCTGCCCAGACCCCCAGAAGGCCAAGCTCAGCTCCTCTTATGGTGGCACGCACTACCCCTATTCCCAAGGGTACCAAACCAGAGGATGGTGTTTGTTTTAATTGCAAGGCCAAAGGGCATTTCAAAAGCGATTGCCCAGAACCCAGGAGAGAGCCAAGAAAGCCATCCAGGCCTGCCCCGGCCCCCAAGGCCGAGAAGGAGGTTCCGATAATTGAGGAACCAAATGATTAGGAAATTGGCAAGCCTGTGTCATTAACCCCTGTTATGGCAGTGTCTACAGGGGATAAGGGGGGGCCACTTGCTACAGTGACTTTGCCCATTGAGGGCCAGCCAACCACATTTCTTGTTGACACAGGTGCAGCCCGTAGTGTTCTGAGAGAACAAGACCTGCCAGACCCATCTTTCCTGTCCAATATTGATGTCTCTTGTGTTGGAGTGGATGGCTAGCCAAGATACAGCCCTTTAACAACTCCACTACGAGTTGGCTCTAACCTGCTTGCTCGCTTTGTGGTATCCTCCACTTGCCCAATTAACCTGTTAGGTGCTGATGTTCTCTCACGCCTGCAAGCATCCATCACCTTCACCCCAGATGGGCAGATAGAAATGTCTACACCTCTATCTGAATCAGACACCTCAGCCCTGTGCTCCTTACCTTTGATGCTGCATTTAGAAAAGCCCCGTGAGGAAGCAGCAGAATTAAGGTCCAATTTCCCAGAGGTATTAAAAACACAGGTGCCCGCCAAGCTATGGTCCTCAGGCCCAGAGGACATAGGTCACCTAAATGTTCCCCCTGTGGTGGTAAAGCTTATTCCAGGAGCTAAATTACCAAGAAAGCCACAATATCCACTAAAACCAGCACAGTCTGCTGCCATTTCTATCCACATCAAGGCACTCTTAGAGAAGGGTGCCCTGGTAAAATGTAAGTCTGAATGTAACACCCCATTATTTCCTGTGAAAAAGAAAACTCCAAAAGGTGAGCCAGAGAAGTACAGGATGGTCCAGGATCTCCGTGCTGTCAATGAAGCTACCGTCCTGGACACCCCTCTTGTACCAAATCCCCATACTCTGCTCTCTGGAGTCCCACCATCTGCAAAATTTTTCACAGTCATTGACCTGGCCAATGCCTTTTTCAGTGTCCCACTGGACCCATCCTGTCAATACCTGTTTGCTTTCACTCATGAGATGCAACAGTATACCTGGACTGTCATGCCCCAAGGGGCACAAAATTCTCCAAGTCAATTTGCAAAGGCCATGGGTACCATCCTTGACCCATGGCAAGCTGAGCACCCAGAAGTTGTCTTGCTCCAGTATGTGGATGATCTACTGCTCTGTGGAGATGATATACCCACTACTGAAAGGTGTTCACTTAGTCTTCTTTCCTATTTGGCAGAACAAGGATGCAAAGCTTCACTCATCAAGCTGCAATTCTGCCAATCTTCAGTGATTTTCCTTGGACATTGCCTATCCCAAGGCACCAGACACCTTACTCGGGACCGGGTAAGAGCTGTACTGGACATTCCACCTCCAAGGACTTCAAAGTCTCTTCATGCCTTCCTAGGCCTCATTTCCTACTGCAGAGCATGGATCCCAGAAGCCTCCCTGCTTATGCAACCTCTCTATGATGCACTTAAGTCTGACCCATTCTGTCTGACCAATGAAGCTCTGGACAATTTCAATGCTCTCAAACGTGCCATTGCTTCTGCTCCTGCCTTGGGCCTACCTGACTACACCAAACCTTTCAAATTATTTGTCTCTGAAAGACAAGGCCATGCAACAGGAGTTCTCACCCAAACTAATGACTTAAGAGGCCGCCAGAGGCCTATTGGATATTTCTCATGTCAACTGGACATTGTGGCCAGAGGGACCCCTTCCTGCCTCAGGGCCGTTTTTGCTGCAAGAGAGCTCATAGAAAGAACTTCAGACCTGGTCCTTGGCCACCCTCTGGTTGTTTTGGCCCCTCATGACATTTCTGCCATCATCAACCAAGTCCAGCTCAAGCACGTGTCTCCAGCCAGACACCTGCGCCTACAGTGTCATCTTCTTTTGCCTGACAATATTTCCATCCAGAGATGTCAAGTGCTTAATCCATCCACTCTTCTTCCACTCCCTGAGGGGGGTATCTATTATGGATTTATCACGGATGAAACCTACATTTACCTGCTCTGTGGATGTATCAAGAAAGTCATGCATCCACATTTATCATTTTATGAAGATGAGACACCTCTTTGTGAAGGCCCGGATTACGCCTTCTGTACCATGTGGTACAAGCCAAACATTAATCCTGAACCTTGCTATGAAGATGAGCTTTACCACTGGACCGATGTAAAGCTCACTGCACAAGATTTCTATTGTGACTCTGAAGGCAATAGCATGGTCTTGGTCCAGCTACCTCAACAACTTAACTACCTTTACCGCCATTGGGATACCGCTATCCCACATATTCCTGTTACCAAGTTGAAGACAAGGTCATGGAATGATCTTGGGCCCATGGCAAAACTATGGGCCACCATGAATGAAGAACAGCTACAGGAAAATGGTATTGCCAAATACCCAACAACTGACCTTCTAGAAGCATGGCCACGCCATTTCCTGGAAAAGGAATTTCAAGATCTGGTCATCCAGAATGATTATGACCCAGAAACACCTCATGACTGTTTCGAACAGATGAAAATGGAAACAGTGCACTTACCAACTGTGCATGAGAATCCATTACCAGATCCGGATTTTACCCTGTTTGTGGACGGATCAAGATATGCTGATGAAGAAGGAAGATATCATACAGGATATGCCGTAACCACAACAGACGAAGTCATCAAATCATCATCCTTACCGCCAGCAATGTCTGCGCAAGAAGCTGAATTACAGGCTCTGACTTCAGCATGCAAAATTTCCGAAGGAAAACGTGCCAACATCTATACAGATTCAAGATATGCTCTGGGTGTGGCACATGACTTCGGCCTAATTTGGAAGACAAGAGGATTCCTTACCACCGCCGGTACACCAGTCAAACACAGCACTGCAATTAAGGAGCTAATGGATGCCCTCCTACTCCCCAAAGAAGTGGCCGTTTTGAAAGTCAAGGCCCATGGGAAATTGGATACAGATGAAGCAAAGGGCAACCACTTAGCTGATCAGGCTGCTAAGCTAGCGGCCAGGGATCTGCAGGAAGTGGACGAAGAAGTGTCCGGACAAGAAGAAGAAAAAGTTCCTATTTTTGCTCTGCGAACTCTTCCTACTGATTTGCGAATTTTGCGAGAACAGCAAGCTGCAGTCACTCCTGAAGAAATCCAGAAATGGAAAAAGAAAGGAGCTGTCCAAAAGGACGGAATATATTACAACAACTTCAAATTTTGTCTTCCCAGAAATTTGTATCCAGCAGTTGTCCAATGGGCACATGGGCCTGCACACCTGTCAAAAGAATTGATGGCCGCCCTCATACAGAAGTATTATGAAGCACCTGGAATCACAACATTGATCAATAGCTTCTGCAAGGCCTGTGTCATTTGTGCAAAATGCAATCCAGGAAAACCAATCAAGGTGCCTGCAAAACACCTGGCGAAGCCCATGTACCCCTTCCAGCGAATTCAAATTGACCACATCCAAATGCCCAAGAGTGGGCCCCATGAATATGCACTAGTCATAGTGGACAGGTTCTCAGGCTGGCCAGAAGCCTACCCAGTGGCCAATATCACTGCAAAAACAACAGCAAAGCGCCTACTTACAGATATTGTATGTAGATTCGGACTCCCAGAAGTCATTGAGAGTGATCAAGGCCCAGCCTTTACAGCAACAGTGACTAAAGAAATTTGGACTGCTCTAGGGGTGACTCTAGCCTTCCACACCCCTTACCACCCACAAAGTAGTGGTAAAGTGGAGCGCATGAATGGCACTCTAAAAACCAGAATGTTAAAAATGTCACAAGAAACAAAGATGCCCTGGCCAGAAAGCCTGCCAATAGCTTTATTTAGTGTTAGGCACACACCTAGAGGGAAGCATTCACTGTCCCCATATGAGGTTCTATTTGGGACAGCACCCAGGCTGGGTTGTTATTATCCGCAGCAGTTGCAGCTCCAATCAGATGTTTTAGTAGACTATGTAACTGAACTTGCAAGTGTTTTAAACAAAATACATGCCCAAGTTTTCTCTTCAATTCCAGATCCCGAATTGGATACAGGTTCCCATAACCTGCTTCCCGGAGATTGGGTCCTGGTCAAGAAGTTTGTGCGGAAAAATACCCTGGAACCAAGATTTGACGGTCCATTCCAAGTTCTCCTGATTACCGCAACCTCCGTCAAACTGGCCGGTAGGCCAAATTGGATCCACGCTTCCCACTGCAAGAAATCTCCTGCCCCAGAGGAAGCGAATACCGCACAAACATGTATCTCTGGTACACCTTCTCCCTAATTAGCCTTATAAAGGCCCAGCAAGTAGCCATTACCAAAGATATTAGTGGGTACACCTTCTGGTATAATTCATCGTGCACCCAGGTGGCTACTTATACCTTTGACTACTGTGATATTGTAGAATGCCCATTTCCCACACCACAAATCCAGAGCATCTATAGAGATATCCCTCATTCGAAAGACCCATATGTTTGTGTAGTTGACAAGCAATGGGGGCACAATTGTGACCATTGGGGGGCGGCGGGATGGAATGCCGGGCCTGCCTGGGGCTACAAACCAAAAAGTGCCGTATCTAAAGTAGATGATCATGGTAGATCCCTTCTCCAGAGAATGACTTTGAGAAAGCCTGGGGGGAGTACACCAATGAAACTAATCCTTAACATTGAGCATCCAAGCCCAACAGATGCGGACCAGTATGTGATGGGAATGTATTGGAAAAAGGGTTCCTACCGTAAATTAGGGCATTTCTACCTCAAAGATATGTGCAACTCTTCTGAGTGGCAAGGGGCCACCCATATGGTCCCTAACCCATTAAAACCTCATATCCAGACCTTTCAAGACATGATGGCCATTGCTAACCCCACCTTTGAAGATACCATGGCCGCTGAAACAGGTTTTAATGATGTAAATCTATGGTTAGAATGGATGAAATATAATGCTAATAAGCATAATAGGACTGCATGCTATGTGTGTGGCGGTGCCCGGCCTCACCTGGGTACTGTGCCTTTAATCCTGCCAGTAGATATAGAAGAATGTGTTTTAAGCCTTTTTGCCTATCACTATAATTTTAACAGGTCCATATGTATTGCATGGACAAAAGAGTATCCTCTCCTAACCCAGGATGTCAAACCCCCAGATGGTATTACCGTGTATAAAGGTAACTATGTTACCGTGTATAAAGGTAACTATGTTACCACTTGTTATGCTAATTACGATGGAATAGGTAAATTCTTGGGTAACTTCTCTAAGGGGTATTGTGCTACCTACAGAAATGTCTCTATGGACTTGTTGCAGTTTCACACCAGGTCATTAGGGGATATTTACTGGTTGTGTGGGGATTTACAGCTAAGATCCAGAATGGACAAGCAGTGGTGGGGGGAGTGTACTCTGGCTAAAGCTATTATGCCTATACATATCATCTCTGACACACACCTCGTCACCCATGGGTCCAAACACACTAAGGTTAAGCGTGACGCCCCAGTGAAAGGAAGTTTTGATCCTCATGTGTATATTGATGCCATTGGAGTGCCTAGGGGGGTGCCCAATGAGTTTAAAGCAAGGGATGAAGTTGCTGCAGGATTTGAATCAATTTTTACCATAGTTACCGCAAACAAGAATTTAAATTGGATAAATTACATTTATTATAATCAACAGCGTTTTGTTAATTACACCAGAGACGCCCTCCAGGGGTTTGCCGAACAGCTGCAGGCCACATCCCAAATGGCTTTCCAGAATAGAATGGCCCTAGATATGATCTTAGCCGAAAAAGGAGGGGTTTGTAAAATTTTGCCCGACACCATGACATGTTGTACCTATATCCCAGAAAACACAGGCCCTAATGGTAAAGTTACATTAGCCATAGAAAAATTAAATGACCTGTCTGAAGAATTAAAAAGGAATTCTGGGATAAAAGATCCCTGGGAAAGATGGTTTGGTTGGATGACAGGATGGCAAAAGGCTTTAATGCATATTGGTATGGCTATACTAATTTTCCTTTTTATCTTTGCTCTTCTCTTTTGTTGTGTCCTCCCATGTCTGAGAAAATCCCTCATGAAGACTGTTGACCAAGCGGCACCCACTTTCACCCATCTCGAAGTTGATGACCAAGAATTCCAAGACATCAACTCACCCTGTCTGCCGCTGCAAACTATCCCTTTTGTTGATAAAGTGCAGGAATTCTAGGAAGGGACTAGCTTAGGGACAGCATCTGTCAGTGAATGGTAAAGGCCCCGTGTGGAGAAGTGGTGGGTTAGCTGCCATGGGACACCCATGGGTGTGAAGTGTTCGAGAGCCATACTGACGGATGAGTTAGCCTATTAGGGTCAGCTCTAGGGACAGACTTGCACTTTGCATTAACACCTAGCTAGCGGCCACAGGGTTTCTGTGCCTTTGGGTTAACACGTCTTCTGATACTAACAAAATAAAGTTTTATCTCTTAGAATCTAACATTTCATAGGGGGGACTGATGTGGGATTATTAAAAATCTTTATTGTACTTGTATTGAATTATTGTACTAACTCCATTTTAACTTTATACTGTGACAATCCTCCATTTTGTCCTCCTAACCTGACTTCTTCAATCCTCCATTTTGTCCTCATGACTTAACTTGTTCATTTTAAAACTACCTTACGTGACTGAACTTCTCAACCCAATTAGTATAGTAGACAAAGACTGTATTTCCTGCAAGGACACAGGAGTTGCTGACTACTCCCTAAACTTGTAAGATAGTATAGTTTGAAGGCCACGAGAACATAGTAGTAATGAAATGTTCTATTCATAAGAGACCTTGCACCTGGACATGAGGCCTGATATTATTGACCGTGTAAAATGACGCTCAAGACCCCCTTATCCCCACCCGTGTCCAGAATAATCCCACCTCTGGTGGGTGGGCACGGGACTAACCTCTTAATTTCTCGAACCAATAGGTAAGACACTAACCCCGACACTTAACAATTAATCCAATTGATGATGTTTATTTGCTGATATTCTAATAATCAATGATGACGCAAAATGCCTCTTAAAAGGGCCTGCGCGCCCGCTTTTTCGGCACTTGCCAATAAACTTTCTCGAAGTTATTTTAACCTGAACCTTGTGTGTCAGACTTAATTACTTCAGCGTATATACGCAATTCAATTTTATTAATTCGGACAGGAACAGATAGACATTTAAACATTTTGGTTTACTTCTAAAAAGTACCATAACACGACCAACCTCTGTCCCTATGAAGCTCACTGTGACAGCAGCCATATAAGAAAAAAGTTCTCTGTCCAATTAATCCAAGACTCCATAAAAACATTTTTTTGAACAACGCCTTAAATATCATACATTCATACCAACTATCTGGGGACTTTGCACTTAGCATCTCAGAAAGCAGATTACTCTGAAACTAAAAACACAGAGTACAAACATTTGTGGGAAATGGGTTTGGAGAGATTAGGGTATTTTTCCACCTGTAGAAGGAACTCAAATTCATACAATTAGGCCTTCAAAAGTTTAGTGATGGATCCCAGTATTTAAGATCCACCATCTCGTCTGCTATAAAACATTGATTTCTGAACTCTATACAATTTATAATTGAGAGAGAGAAAAAAAAAAGTAGAAAATATTGATAATGATTATAATTATAATTGGGGGATTATAAAATAGTTCTTATACTTATTACCTCATTGTTGCCTTTAGTTTACAATCCACCAATTCAGTATATAAAAAATATAACTTCAAGTTCTAACAGAAATTATACCTAAATATATTGAAGAAAAAAAATGTAAAATAAAGAACACATATATGTATATTCCCCCTCATACATTAAAAATTCCACATAACAGATATCTAAGGGTAAGTTTATTTTTCTCTTTTTTCTTTTCTTTCCCTTCTTGCTCTTTATTTTTCTCTCGTTGCCTTTACCTTTGTGAATACATTTTTATTAGATGTTATCTTTCAGGGTTGAAAATTATCAAATTCTTTGACAATTATTTTACCCTTTCCCCCTCATCTCCCTCTTTGTGTAATTTGATGTATCCTGCCTGATTAAGAATTAAGTATTCCTTTAAGAATCAGTGTAAACTAGATCCTTCTCCAGTAGTGAGCCTAAATATAAAGTTTCAAATATTTTAATTACATTTATTATTCATTTTACGTGAAAACAAAGATCTCTATGATCCTTTTTTTTCTTTTAAATTTGTGATGTAATCCCGATCCCAAAAATGTGATTGTTTAATTTATGTATTGTGTTATTTGCAAATATTGAATTATTAATTTAATCGTTTCAATTGCCAACAATAACCATCGCACTAGTGATTCCATCATATAGTGATTTATTCTATCTCTATAAACTACAATACCCTCTTCTTAAATCCATTGTACGTGACTCGCATCCCTTCTAGGACTCTGTGCAGCTACACTTTAAGTCAATTAATTTATTTTACCACTTCCCATGAGAAGAAAAAAAATTAAAAACATAAGTACATAAATAAAAAAATAATATTCAAAATTGTCATTAAGTTCTACTAAGTGTAATAACTTTTTTATTATTCTGATCCTTAATTCCCTCTGTGAAAATCTTACATGATTTAACTGATCAAGGGTTACTCCGTTATCCCTATTTTCCCCAGCTCTCCCAGAACATAAGATTATACATCTATATTTTTAAAAGTAAATTCCTGTATCCTAGATCCTGTTTATCCCTATATAACTGCAATTTTAGAAGATTTAGTTCACACACCTTAGTCAGCCTAAATTTTAAAACTAGGCCTTTGAGCTTCAATCGAGTCTCACAGAGGGGAGAAATAGGGAGGATATTAACTAATTCACATTTGATAGTTAGGCCTTCTCTATATACATATACTCTTTGCCTCTATTATCTTTCAATACATATCTAAGTTTTAAGATTACAAAATACCAATTAACTATTCCAGACAATAGAGAGAAAGTAGAAGGAGGAGAGGAGAAGGGAGGGAGCGAGGAACACATAGAGAAAGAGAGAAAAAAAAATAATAAAAATAAACAAAAATAAAAAACCAAAATACCTTTCTTTAACCCCTTAACGCCGTTACAGCGTTCTATGCCATCCCGGCTTTAAAGGGCTTTAACGCCGTTACAGCGTTCTATGCCGTCCCGGCTTTAAAGGGCTTTAAAGCCGTTGCAGCGGCATAGAACGCCGTAATGGCTTAAGCCCCCAGGAAGTGAGATCTACTCACCTCTGCCGCAATCCTCTTCTGGAGGGCAGCCCTCCCCCTGCAAATGAGGCCCCCGGGGGCCATGTGATCACTCTCAAAGAGCGATCGCATGGCCCCCTATAGCTAGATGTGGATCTGCCAGCAGGGGGACTGTCTAAAATATCAGTCAGTCCCCCTGCTGGTAGGTAGAGTAAAAAAAAAAAAATTAGACATGTTTAAAATTAAATGTATATATATATTATATATATAATATATATGCATATTATATATATGTAACGTCATACAAAGTGTATTTTAATATTAATATTATTATATATATTAATATTAAAATACACTTAGAATGACGTTACATATATATGTATATATATTATATATATATATATAATAGATATATACACATATATTATATATATATATATACACGTATAATTACAATAATAAATAAATAAAATAATAAAATAAATAAATAAAATATTGAAACAAAATTTAATATAAATTATATATTCATATGTAATTTCATTCTAACTGTATTTTGTTATTAATATATATATATATATATATATATATATGTAACAAAATACACTTAGAATGACATTCTATATATATCTATATATAAAATACAAATAACCTCAAATATATATATATATATATATATATATATGTATAGATAAATACATTTAATTACATAAAAGATTACATTAGTATACACGTAGAATTTAAATACCTATAAATGCATATATATTAAAATTCTACATGTATATTTAAATAATATTTTATTAATTCAAATTTGATTGACATGCCTGACAACACAGGGAGAAAGTGCAGAGAATTTAATTCGCAAGCACTATATTTGACCCTGTAACTCTCCAAGACACTATAAAACCTGTACATAGGGGAGACTGTTTTACTTGGGAGACTTCGCTGAACTCAAATATTAGTGTTTCAAACTGGTAAATTGTATTACAACGATGATATTTTAAGTAAAAGTTACGGTTTTTGCATTTTTTACAAACGAACTGCACTTTTATGGACTATATTATTGTTGTAATATATTTTACTGTTTTAAAACACTAATATTTGTGTTTAGTGAAGTCTCCCGAGAATAACAGTACCCCCCATGTACAGGTTTTATGGTGTTTTGGAAAGTTAGAGAGTCACATATAAGGCTTGCATTTCATTTTTTTTACATTAAAATTTGCCAGATTGGTTGTGTTGCCTTTGAGAGCGTATGGTAGCCCAGGAATGAGAATTACCCCCATGATGGCATACCATTTGCAAAAGTAGACAACCCGAGGTATTGCAAGTGGGGTATGTCCAGTCTTTCTTAGTAGCCACTTAGTCACAAACACTGGCCAAATATTAGTTTTTGCTTTTTTCACACAAAAACAAATATGAACGTTAACTTTGGCCAGTGTTTGTGACTAAGTGGCTACTAAAAAAGACTAAACTAAAAATTCTCATTCCTGGGCTACCACACCGTCTCAAAGGTAACATTACTAATCTGGCAAATCTTAATTTGAAAATGGAATGTTCTATATTTGACCCTGTAACTTTCCAAAACACCATAAAACCTGTTAATGGGGGGTACTGTTGTACTCGTGAGGCATCACTGATTACAAATATGTGCATTTTTTGCAGTAAAAGCTAACAGTATTATTACATTTACAGCTAAAATGTGAGGCGGAACTACAATTTTTTAAAAACAATTTAAAATTTCTCACAGTTTTTTTTATTTTATTCATAATACATTATGTTTCATATATAAATATTCGATATGAAATGAAAGCCCTGTTTCTCCTGAACAAAATGATATATAATAAGTGTGGGTGCATTTAATATGAAAGAGGGGAACAGCATTCAGAGATTCAGAGGTAGATAACGTGCCCTCATTAGTATTTTCTTTAGTATTTGAAATTAATTCTTCTGGGACTGTGAATGTTCCCTGGAGTTATTTCTGTCCCGAGTTACTGGATTTGGGGGAGTAAAACCCACTTATTGGTCTGGTCTGCTGAGTTTTCTCTCTTTCCTTCTCTTTCTCCTTTTTATGAGCCATTAGGAGGAAGGAAGATACAAAAAAAAGGTTTTGCTATATGAAAGAAAAAAGTTTGATTTGATTTGAATTTAAATTGAATTAGAATTCCTCCCCTCCTTTTTTTCTTTTTTCTTCCTTCCCTTTTCTTTTAACTTAGTAAAGGTAAAAATATTTTGAACTATAGAATCAAGACTTTATACAAGACATATATTCAGGCGTATATTCTTGAATTCACTGAATTCTTGCAGAAATTTCTAAAGCAATTAATCGAAGGAATGGCTGAGGGTTTTTAGAACTGTAGCAGTTAGAGGTATTTTTTTCTTTTTTTCTGGCTTATATAAAGACTAATTTTAATAAGTTCAATACCGCACTCAAATATATGAATTCATGAAAAAAGAGTTGAGAGTCAATTAATGTATATGCTAAAAATTAATTTATTATACAAATTATGTACACCAATTCATGGGTAATATGCAAATCACTGTAGTAATTTGATGATATCCTTATGAATTCATTGATTTTACAGACTTCATAGTACATTCTTTTTTCTTTTTTTTTCTTTTTTCTGTATATACATTGAACATTCAATTATCAATTTTTCTCTAATTTTTTCCTTTTTCCTTTTTTCCATATTTTTCTCTTTTTCATATTTTTTTTCATTTTTTTAATTTTTTAATTTTTTTCATTTTTTCTGTGTTGTATATACATTTTTCTAAACATAGAGAACTATTTAGCGGTGGATCCATTTGAACATCAATGAACTATCGAACTCTATTTATAATGTGTATATAGACTGTAAATAACTGTACATATTCTGGGATGTTTATACTATGAAGTCTGTAAAATCAATGAATTCATAAGGATATCATCAAATTACTATGGTGATTCGCATATTACCCATGAATTGGTGTACATAATTTGTATAATAAATACATTTTTCTTTTTTGCATATACATCAATTGACTCTCAACTCTTTTTTCATGAATTCATATATTTGAGTGCGGTATTGAACTTATGATTTTTTTGTATTATTTTGAGGTTGTTATGGGGAATACCTCCAATACCAGCACCAACCAGTAGAAGAGTGCCAGCACATTCTATGTTTTTTGTAATTTTCTTTTTGCTCCAGCCTGTTGCCAGAGATTCAAATTTAAATATTTGCAGTTACCTAAAAAGGCTCTAACTTTGAGATATCCGGCCCCTACCCCCCTCCAGCCAGTACCAAATGTCTAACTGCAATCAGTGCTTGGTTCCCCATTCCAGCCAGTTACCATCTAAGGAGGTGCCTTTACCAACAGCACCTTTCTTCTATGTCAGAAGTTCTTACTCTATGAGCCGGCTTTACAGGCTTCCCGGTCGTGCCTTATTCAGGTACCCTCGGACTCCGTATGTACAAAGTAGCTGTGCCCGTAATCTGCCACTTCCAAGACAATGTCTGCCACTTGCCAAAGCCCTAAAGCCACGTAGTTAGCTCCTGAATTAGCCTCCTACAATACCACGTGTCCCTCTCCTCTCCCAGCTCACCAACACGCCCACAGTTCTCACGTGATCACGTCATCACGTCCCTTTCTCAATCATGTCGTTTCTCGGTTTTTGTTTTCTTCTTCTTCATTAAACAGACTTTTAGCAACCTGCCTGCTATTTGGCTCAAATAAAACAAAAAATGAATGTGGAACAGAATAAAATAATCATATAATCATAGTCAGGGTTATCTAATAAGTATGACAGAGGTCACATCCAGAATATATATATATGGTCAAAGTATTATAAATATTGATAGATATGATAAATATGATAGATATGCGTCATCTAAACCAGAAGGAAGAAGATTTCTTCAATTAGGGGTGCCATTTTAAAGTTAAATAGTGGTAAAGACCTACATTTGAAAATAAAAAGTTGGAAGAGCAAAACCTATTACAAAAGCTAGTAAAAATTAACAGATTTATTATTTTGCATAAACTACCATACTATCCAGCTATGGGATAAACAGAATAATGCAGAGGAATCAGATAAAATCTTCATACATATGCCAAAAAGTAGGGGTGGCGAGAGGGGCCATTCACAGACCTCAAGAAGACTGCCATGTAGACAAATGGGTATATCATATTTTGTAAATTATTACTTTATGCTCCTGCTTTTTATATAGAATGTATATTTTCATAATCACAGATATAAACAATGGCCAATATTAACATGATATAAAGTCATGATTTCATTAATACAAGCAACCAATAAATAAAAAAAATGTCACACCTTTAAATGAGCTATCAGAAGCGCCAACGTACTTTTTTGATTTGATGATGTTATTAATGACACGAAGGCTAGGATTTTGCTCCACTCTTCTTTATTTCTTCAAAGAAAAAACATTTAAAACCAAAACATTAACAAATAGATAACATAACAAGCACATCCTCCTAGCAAAAGAATCAGCTAATCAGCATCACTTCCATGGTACAATAGGTGGCACCAAACAAAGCACTTCTTTCTTGCAATCCTGAAGCAACAGGAAAACCTGCTATTGAAGAAATAAATCATGTAAAACGATGAAAAAATCTAAGTTAAAGGTCATGTCAGACCCAAATTCAACTTGACAATAAAGTCAAGCTAGAAAAGAGAGAACGGAACGTGCTGACAGCAGTGTTAAAGCTGAAAAAAAAAATAGTTTGGGCTGCCCAAATGAGTAGCAGTCAGGTAAGTGCACATATGTGAGCCTTTGGTCAGACCAAATTTGAGGCAAATGATTAGGAGAAAGACTGAAAGGCCTGAGAAAGAGAGGGGGGGGGGGGGGGGGGAGGGAAAGAGCTTGGTGAAGTGCTTAAACATACGGCCCCAGAGTGTGATGTGCACAAAGCCTGGGGGGCAGGGTGGAGGCAAGCCCCACTGTCAAACAGACCCTGATGCAGCTCCAAAAGGGCAGGAAGTAGAAGCAGGGGTCTAAGGCAAAGCAGATAGGGCAACCTGCACACATAGACAGTAACATGAAATTCACCATACTAGAAAACAATAGTAAATAACAATAAACTAATACATTAATTGACAGAAAATGTCTTGATATTAATACAGATAAGAGAACGATCCTACAGTTTGGGAACCATGGTACTAAGGTACTACTTCACTGAGAGAGCAGCAAAGAAAGAGGAAGTGCTTTGTTTGGTACTGCCTGTTATACCATGGTAGCGATGCTGATTAGCTCATCCTTTTGCTAGGAGGATGTGCCTGATATATTATCTATGTGTTAATATATTGATTTTAAATGTCTTTTTTTCTTTGCTGTTGAGGTAAATGAAGAAAGAGTGCAGCATAATACTCTCCTCCATGTCATTAACAAAATCAGTAATCAAAAAATATAAAGTGTGTGTTGGCGCTTTTGATAGCATGCAGCATAATAGGAGCCTTCGTGTCTTTAATAAAATTGTGCTTATCCTCTTTTCAGTGCCAGAGTACAGAGCAATATTATACAGACCTTTGGCATTAAAGTAGTATGTCTATAACATAAAAGAGTGTACAGGAAAGGAATGTTCAATGTATATATAATGGATGTACAATTTCAATTTGCATAACAGTTGTAAGCTGCAGGGAGCGTCTAAGTGTTAGTAAATAATTACATCAATAACAGGTCAACTGCGTTCAATGTCCTTTTCATCTCTTGAGCTGAACTTCAGTCTTTAGGTAATAATTATTTTTTAATGCATGACATAACACCCATAGATTGTAAACCGCAGAAAGAAATGTATGTAGAAATGTCCTGAAAAATCTGAGTACAGAATGATTATTTTCTTTTTGTTATTAGAGAATGGAAGCTCTCTGTACCAGTGGAAAACGGGCTCATTGCTGTTGACCTTTGTTGGTTAAAAAACCTTTGTTGGTTATTTTCTACTGGGAATTATGAGGAATTGCAGATATTATTCCAAAACAGCAGTTTAAGTTATACAGGGAAATGTAGGCTAGTGTACATTATTCTTCATTTGCTCTCCACTGTGTAACTTATACAGTTGTTTTGGAATGATATCTGCCAAAAGTAGGAAGAAGAATTTGTTTAGTTACTAGTTTTGGCCTAAAGTTTGAAATTTTCTTGTGTACTCTAAGCAATCTCCAGTTTAAGGAATCACCCTGTGTAGCTGACTTAGCTATATATGTGTTTTTTTTTTTCAATTCTTTATTTAAGTCGTGACACATAATAAAAGCAGAGCAGTCATACATTGTCGTGGCTTGCGCAGAAGCCGATATAGTCAATGTGCTCAAATATACTTTGCGTGCGTGACAAGTATGTGCACAATCTGTCACAATTTTATATTTTTAAACAGAGAAAATAGAACTACATAGAAACTTTTAGTTATATAGTCTTGGGTCAAAGGCTCGCAACATTAATATACATCTATATTAATGAAAAGTACTAATACGCAATCTGACTTACAGTTTCTTCATGTTTATTCTTAGTTACTGATACATAATAAAACAACAAAGGATGTTACAGGATAATGGATGTTCAACAGCAGATGGTAATTGTTGGACTTCTGAAGGTAGAGTTACATCGTCGTATTACTACATCGAGAGAGAGAGAGACAGAGAGACAGACAGAGAAACCTTGTGTCCCTTTGTTCAGTTACTATATAGATGTGCCCATACTGACGTCAGAGTATAACTATAGCCAAAGAAGGACAAGACTCCCAGTCCACATTCCAGAGTTCTCATACAAGAAAACCTTGTGACTTATACCATCTGTTACTTATGTCAATCCAGACCTCCATAAATAACTAATATACATAGAATACATACAATATGTGTTTTTAAATGTTTTTTAACAAGGAATCACACTTTGTTCTTGTTATTATTATTATTATTATTATTATTATTATTATTATAATTCCTATTATTTACATTTAAATAGAGCCAACAGATTCTGTAGCACTTTACAATATTATAAGAGGGGGGATTAAACTAAAAATAGGACAATTACAATAAAACTTACAGGAACGATAGGTTGAAGAGGACCCTGCTCAAACGAGCTTACAGTCTATAGGAGGTGGGGTGTAAAACACATTAGGACAGGAAATAGCAATCAAATAAGGTGGGAGTGAAGCAGAGCTGGAGGAGAGAGTAGAGTGCTGCCCTTTAGGAGAGAGCAAGAGACAGGTATGTGAGGTAGAGGTTACTCTGAGAGGTCATAAGTTGTCACGGCCCCCGGCTCAGTGCGACCACGCTGACAGGTTGAAGGAATTACCTGTTCAGCAACAAGCCGGGAGCTGACCCCCTGGGGCATCTGTCCCCTCCACACGCGGGATCTAAAATAGCGCCGACCACGAGGTCGCGGCCATTTGTATCTCCCCCTCCAAAGGTCACGCGAACGTGCATGTGACATCATGACGTCGACGCACACGCACGTTCTGGGGTCAGAGGCCAAGCTCTGACCAATCACAGCCCAAGGAGGGATATTTAAACCCCTGAATTTCCCTAGCTCATTGCCCTGTCGTGGTTTCCGTTGCTGGTATCCAAGAATGAGTATTCTTGTCCTTGTTATCAGTGGCGTACTAAGGGGAGTGAGGGGCGGTCCGCCCTGGGCACCATCAGGTAGGGGGGTGCCACCAGGGCTGGCCAGGCTTGGAGTTCAGTGAGCTCTGTGGCTGCACCGGGTGCCATAGCAGTAGGGGCGCCGGGTAGCCGACACAGCTCACACGCAGGGGCTGGGAGCAGGAGCAGGAAACCTGCACGGAGATTTGGGGGTGGAGCCAGGTCGGCCATGGGGGCGGAGTCATGCCGGATGTGGGGGTGGGGCTAAATGCAGCCTCATACTGCTGCACACAGAGAGAGGGGAAGCAGGAAGGATTCCCTGCTTCCCCAACTACAGCACAGGAGGGACTGGATCCACTCCTTCTCCAGCCCAAGCTTACTGTAAGTAAGAGAGTGTGTGCTGTGTGTAACTGTGATTGTGACTGTATTTGACTGTGTGTGTGACTGCCTGTGATTGTCTGTGTGACTGTGTGTGTGATTGTCTGCATGTGATTGTCTGCCTGACTCTGTGTGTGTGATTCTCTGCCTGTGATTGTCTGTGTGACTGTGTGTGTGATTGTCTGCCTGTGATTGTCTGTGTGACTGTGTGTGTGTGATTGTCTGCCTGTGTGTGTGACTGCCTGTGATTGTCTGCCTGTGATTGTCTGTGTGACTGTGTGTGTGATTGTCTGCCTGACTCTTTGTGTGTGATTGTCTGCCTGTGATTGTCTGCCTGACTCTGTGTGTGTGATTGTCTGCCTGTGATTGTCTGTGTGACTGTGTGTGTGATTGTCTGCCTGTGATTGTCTGTGTGACTCTGTGTGTGTGATTGTCTGCCTGTTACTGTCTGTGTGACTCAGTGTGTGTGATTGTCTGCCTGTGTGTGTGTGTGTGACTGCCTGTGATTGTCCGTGTGACTGTGTGTGTGATTGTCTGCCTGTGTGTGTGTCTGCCTGTGATTGTCTGTGTGACTGTGTGTGTGTGATTTTCTGCCTGTGTGTGTGATTGTCTGCCTGTGATTGTCTGTGTGACTCTGTGTGTGTGTGATTGTGTGTATGTGTGTGTGTGAGACTGCCTGTGTGTGTGTCTGTGTGTGTGTGTGACTGTCTGCCTGTGATTGTGGGTGTGTGTGTGAGTGACTGTGTGTGTGTTTGTGACTGTCTGACTGATTGTGTGTGTGTGACTGTGATTGTGTTGTGTGTATGTGTGACTGTCTGTGACTGTGTGTGTGTGACTGCCTGTGATTGTCTGTGTGACTCTGTGTGTGACTGTCTGCCTGTGATTGTGGGTGTGTGTGTGAGTGACTGTCTGTGACTGTGTGTGTGTGACTGTCTGCCTTTGATTGTGTGTGTGTGTGTGTGTGTGTGTTTGTGTGTGTGTGTGAGTGACTGTCTGTGACTGTGTTGTGTGACTGTCTGCCTGTGATTGTGTGTGTGACTGTCTGTGAATCTGTGTGTGTATGTGTAACTGTCTGCCTGTGTGATTGCCAGCGTGTTTGACTGTCTGCCTGTAACTGTATGTGAGTGACTATGTGAGTGTGTGTGGGACTGTGTGCATCTGACTGTGTCTGACGGTCTTCGCCCTGCAGTGAGCCGGAAGCCAGGATATGATGTCATCACGGCCTCGGCGTCATTACAGAGCGTGCGATGGACCTGTGCGGAAAGAGCACAGAGATCCCAGCAGCAACCACTGACCACCAGGGACTAGGATCCACTCCAACCCTTTTAGAGCAAGGTAGGGAGGCTGGGTGGACCTCTTAATTATTAAATGTGTGTATGTATGTAATGTTTGTGTGTATGTGATTGTGTGTCTGTGATTGTATGTGTGTGGGTTAGTGATTGTGATTGTGTGTATCTCTGCGTATGTGTTTAGTAGATAGCTCCCTTATTTCCTGTCCTTAAATATTGCAATCCCACATATGGATAACAAATAAGGGATTTATCTACTAAACAACTGAACATAAGAAAATGGTGTTTTTTTTTTAATCCTTTAGCTGTTTAGTAGATCATTCCCTGAATTGCTGCCCTTATGTGAATATCCATATTTAAAGATGCCAAATGAGGGTGCTGTTTAGCAGATAGCACCTTATTTGGTGTCCTTAAATATGTTTATGTATCTGCATGTGTGTATGTCCGTGTATGTGTATATGTGCAGACATCTAAAAATCTCGCCAACACTACACACAAATACACTCATGCATTTCTACGTCAACACTACATACAAACCCCTCCATTATATATAACCATACCACTGCATTCAAATACCACACAACACACAAATGCATGCTTGCAATCAAACGCCAACACTACATACAAACACACCGCTACATTCACTCACATATCCTCAATACAAAAACATGCATACATTCAAACACACAAACACTGCTTAATGCTAAATACATAAAAAAGTTGGTTGTTTTTATATTTAAAGTTGAGGGGGGGAGGCCAGGGGGGGTGCCAAAAATAGGACCCGCCCCAGGTGCCAAATGCTCTAGGTACGCCCCTGCTTGTTATTGATATTGGCTATGCCTGACTATTCTAATCTCTGGCTTCCTTGACCTCGGCTTACCCTTGACCATTCTCTGTCTTTCAACGTATTAATCCGGCCATTCTAAGGACTGGTATAGGTTCTGTCTATTTTCGGTTTTATGTAGATGTTACATAGTTTTGTGTGTTGGATCACATTAGTAGTCATGACATAAGCTTTCCTAAAGAGATGGGTTTTAAGGCACTTCTTAAACGTAGACTAGGGGAGAGTCTGATGAGGGTAGGCAGGTTATTCCATAGGAAGATTAAATCATGTACGAAAACTTGTAAACTTCTGTTTTCCTGCCATATCCACTTGAAGTTTACCCACCATATTTGATGCTATGTCTATTTGGCAATTTGTTCAAGACCCAGTCACCAACTATTCACTCAGCAGTAGCCCATCATAGATTTCCATAAATTGTACAGTCATCCACTCTATTGAAGCTCACCTGCTTCAAGTTCCAGTATTGAGACAGCCAGCACCATATTAGTTTGCCCATTCATTGTCTCATGCTCAAGGACATCAAAATAATTAAATGTGCTAAAAATGTATTAAATAGGTAGGTTTGGTCATATAGTGACATAGTCTATCTATATTTCATACAGAAAATGCACATCACTTGACCATCTGTATTTCAAACAGTCAACGTGGCCCTGATAACATATATTAACTAATTCAAGTATGACCTTCAATCTTCATAAGATTTGTTTATGGCCATTCTACATTAACTGCTCTTGACTCTGCAGACCGTCACCAAAATTGTAAGAATTACGTGTAGCCATTGTTCAGAAGTGGTTGATTTAGCATACAAACTACCAAAAAGAGAATGCACACTAGAATCATGAAGAAAGTTATGCAAATATTTAATAAAACAACAATAGGTAAAATATGCATGTAGCTAAAAAGTTCAGAGTGACAATATACAGGCATCAAAAATAAAACAGTAACAATTTACCACAGTACTCACTAGCCTAACCTGGCAGAAACACCCAAGTCCCCAATACCCCCAATGTTTCGGCACTGCTTTTTGTCGTTGTTCCTAGTGTCAGATTAGGTTATCATTGGCATTTATATAGCGCCTCCTTATTCATCGATGCTTAGGTTACCAATATACAGTTGTTAAAAAGTTTTCTTTTTAACCTTTTTTATTGTTTTTTTTTTTCTTAACTCAGTGTGCTCAGTGACAAATAAATAAACTTCTGCATTGCCTGGGTGTTGACTCTAATGCGAAACTTAGCTTGCAGCTTCTTCAGCTGTTGATTTTTTTTCAACATAACTGTAAGTTTGTTCGTTCAGCAATTCAGTTATGGCGAATTTCACTACTAACACAAATTCAGCCTATTTAAATCGTACATTATATCATAACGATTCCTCATTCTGCTTTCTGTATTTGGCCCTCACTTGGCCATATCGAAGTTTATCATATGCAATTCAATTTGTCACCCTACATTTTAATGTTTTCTTTGTCTGTCCTCTGGGTATTCAGGCACTCATTGAGCCTTCATTGTTTAGTAATTATGTGGCTAGGTAATGCAACTGACTCTCATACATGTGGTTAAGGAATATAAAATTGTCCTTGCAAACTTAGTGTCGTTAATGTTTTGTCTTATTATTACCGTTCTTTACTCAAACGCCATCACACTGCCTTTTCATGCCTACTTGGGTAGTCATTAACAGCCACACACATACTCATTATACACCCCTTCCACCAAGGTTGTCATGGGGCTTGTCTCATTATGCTTGACCCACGATGGGTCCACGATTCATATACATTAGAGGGTTTCATCGTTATTAGAATTGTGACATATGTAACTCAAATAACTACATTGTCACACGTTATATGTGTCAAGCATATTCATGCCACCTGGTTTAGCTGTAGTCGCTTATACTTATCTTCTTTTTTTTCTACACTATTACTACAGATGATGACTGAATTGACCCCTCAGTTGTTGTGGCAAGGTATATATTAGTTTGTCACTAATATGTTCACAACATTTTCGACCTTAGCTTACGTTTGGCTCACATGTGTGGCGGATTCTCGCTTTTCAATGTACACTGTATTTCTCCTTCCTCATGACTCTTTTTCAGGTATTTCAAGTTGGACCCTTAGTGGTCTCCCATCGGTTGCTGTTACCAAGTCTCTCTGTCCATTGCTATTACTTCTGTTACAGGTACTTGGTCCTTACTTGCTTTCGTGTTTATCTTGATATGGCAGTTCAATCACTCAAGGCATCACTCGGCCTTATCAATCCTATTGGGTACGCACTAAAACCCACACGTTTATACACCCTTTATTCCTGGGCTGATGAGGGGCTTGGCTCTTTATGCTTGACCCATGCATGGTCCACCTTACGCATACGTTCAAACATTTCATCTACTATGATTGATGCACATTTACGCTCTTTTATTATGTATTTCTGTGTATGGCCATTGACTTCTCTCATGTTATTTGTTTAGAGATTCTTCGCCACACTCAGGCATTGTATACTGGGAATTGTTGTCCATAATTTTTACAGGTATACTCGATTTTCCAAACTTGTACTTCTAATTATAGATATCCAATTTTATATAGTTCACGTATAATATATTACTCATAGGTCCCTTACACACAAGATACGCTCACCATCTATTACTTAAAGGGTATGTGGAGTTACATCCTTCTTTTCACTTCTTCTGCTTAACTATTCCCGTTCCATAGTTAACTTGCTGACTTACTTCTGCAGGTATCTACTTTCCTAAGTTCTATCTTAGAGACTATCTTGTCTACCAAAGAACGTACATTACCCATTACGTTTGCTTATGTTCATTTCAACCTTGTTAGGCATGTTACAAAAAGAACCAGGCCATTTGCATATCAGACAGATCCCACCCAAAAGGGCAGGACAGATTTCAAGATTCAGACTGGTTCTCTCTGCAAGAGAGATACAGCAACTCCAGCCAATCGATTTAACCTTGTTAAGCGTCATCAGTGAGGTATAACTGATATCCCTCTAGGCACCGTGAGCAAGGGCTCCACGTCTAGATTACCATTTAAACTTAGAGAGAGCAAAAAACAAGTCACAAGAGAGTACTGAGAATGGACAACAGCTCAATTAGCCTGCCCTTCGTTGGGTCTCCACTCAGATCCAAGATCCAAGTTCTGAAGTTCTCTGGAATATCATCAAACTTTGTAACACTTGAAGTTGGCACAGTGTCAAATACTTTGAAAAAAATAGACATACTTGGTTCCTCAGACTTTATTGAGTTTCCAGTAAAGGAAGGGGGGGGGGGGGGTACAGAATGAAGAAAAGAAGGGGGGGGGGGGACAGCATATAATACCAGCAGTTAACTTCCACAGTAAGAATTACATGCATAGTTTGCTAACATCTTTATGTCTAGCACCATGGTAGCATACAATACTTTTATAACACCTTTACAGTTGAGTTTTTGTTAACAGCATTTTATCTAGTGTTAGTTGATTCCTTTTCTATTACACGGCCATCTGAGGAAGCAGTGATGACTGCGTGCCACCAGTGTCATACGTCCCGCTATTGCTCAGAATGGTGCTCTTCAAAATGGCTATGCCAAAATTGTCATAAAATACATCAGTGCAAGTACAAAATTGTTTGCTAATAGATAACTAGGGTTCCAATGCTTCTTTATTGCTTTTTTTTTTTTTTAAAACTACATTGGACCTTCCTGATTTTACCCAGAAGATTCTTACATCAAATTCCTTGGTGGGGAACATACCACCAATGCCATATGGATTGAGTAAAACCTCTTTTGCTCTCCACTAGTGAGTATGTCACCTTTTATTAAACAGAGAGCAATACATATTTTTTATTTATATATATACACTACTCTTCGCATCAAAAAGTGAGCACTCCTGAATACCTAAAAGCAGGGTCTGCTCTCATATACAACTGTTACTAAGAGCCAATAACAGGCCCTAAAATTGTGAGGGTACATCCAAATATTCATAGTCACTCCCATTTAGTGTACTAAATATTCTACACTACATAACTGCTATTTGTTTCTGCCTGCATACCTCTTGGAGTGCTCCCACTGGATCAAGATATCAAGTAAATCCACAGGCGGGGATATATTTGGAGCTAATTATCAGCTCCCAAAATTTTAAAGTGTATTTCTTTTATTTATTTCACCAATATTATCAAAATACTACACCATATTCTGTATCCTGTTTTACATATTGATCCATTCTGACTTGGACTTGACGACATCCCCAAGGCGTTGCTTCCCTCTCCACCTCCACACAGTATCCATCCTCTTCTCTCTCTTTTGTATGTTTAAAGAATATCTCATACCAATAGGTGTATTCCTTTAAATATAGATTTAAATTACTGTTGGATGTATCCCTTTAAATGTAGATTTATAACTGCTGTTATATAGTGTTGAGCCACTGATATTTATGGCATACCTATTATCAAGAGTTATGTTTTATTTATTTATTTATACTGAGGAGATTCACGTATGTGTGAACATTCTATTATAAAAGGAGTATATACCTTTAAAGCAAAATTGTTGCTAGATGTATGTTTTAAATGTTAATTTGTCTCATTGTTCTACAAAGTAGGCAAAGTACAGATGTAGTCTACATCTGTAATAGATTGCAGGTAAGTGAGATAGTATTCAACAGAGATTGGCGTCTAGCACCAATAAACTTTGAGAAAGCCCCACCAGGGCGAAGTCACGTGGTGCCATCATTCCTGGCGTTCAGGGGCGAGGATCAAGCAGTGATATCGGTGGACGGTAACCTGATTACGATTGTAACTATTACCCTACGAACTGTAAGCCAGCTATAGAGATTTTATTGTTTATTTTATGGAAGCTAATAAAGTGTGGTAACAACTTCACCACTAAAGGCTCATCATTTTTGCTTGTATTGTGAATATACTGTGGGACCTGTTCAAGTCCCTGCATCAGGTGAGCAGGGTATATAGGGGGAGTGCTGTTAACCCCTACTCACACAGTGCTGTACTATTAGAAGATCTATGTGTTTCATTCATTAGATATGTATCTGGATCAGACACAGACTTAAAGATACCAATTAGGACGGAACATAAATCAATATAAGAATATTCAACTAGGTGAGAGCTCCACGTAGGGTGTGTAGGTTTCCCACCTGATGTAATTATACCATTTTAGTTCTAATCTATCATGTTACCCACCCGTGTTGTAACCCTCGGAGTCCTGGAGGATTTAGAAAAAAATATTATATACACACTGGGACAATATCTTTACTTTCTGCTGGATGCTATTTTTTTTATAAGTTTTATTTATACGTTCTCTCTCAATTTGAGTTATTACCAATTTTGTGCAATAAATTATTGTTGTAAATTATATATATTTAGGGGGAAACAGAGGACAGCGGCACAGGTTATATATAAATCGAAGAGATAACATCCTTTACATATACTTCTTAAAGGGAAAGCGTCTCAGATTAATATTTTAATAAATAAAAACGTATTAATCCATAATAATAAAAGCAGAGTAAATAAGGTTAAATGTATATGCTTGCAATATAAGTAAAATAAAATCACATAACCTCTTGATCAGTACAGGTTAATCTCTCATTCTTGTGTTAATGCAGCCATAAAATCATGCTCTCCCAATTCTGTGTCAACTAACTAGTTGGTGTTTGTATAGACTTTAGATAGCAATACTTCCGGTCATTTTTGGACATGAAAAATTCCATATAATACATTAAAACATGTAACTGCAGTTTACTTAGGGGGTAAACCGCAGTCGGTCAACAAATATTAATTAACCTTAAGTCTTGATTTCTAGGCACATAGACAAAACCATGACGAAATAATATAGAACTTGACCTGGCATAACAAGACAAAATGCTGTCTATAGTCTAAACATGTTACTTACGAAGCTGGGAATGAAGCCAGTTTGATAACAAAAGGAACACCGTGGACATTACACAAAGCTACAACATTTTCCATTGCAAGCAATAAAGGGGGGAGCTTGTCATCTCTGCAAGTGTTTCCTTAATATTACAATCTTACAGCTATCACAGCCAAAATGCCCACGCCATGTAATTTGAGGACTTGTTCTGGTTGAAATGTTGAAAAAGATACCTTTAAAATACAAATTAGGAGTTTATTCGCTGATCAGCAAACTTTAGTGAAATGACAACTGAATTGCAAAATTCAGGCACAAATAGCTAAACTATGACTACAACTAACTCACTGCAGTTCACTACAAGCCAGCTGCTATTTCCTGTTCAGGATTGTCTGTATAGGATTGATTTTAATTTAATTGATAAGGTCCTTGAGGAAGTCCTATTTGTTTGGGAAGAAACGCGTAGGACTATACAATATGTTAATTTTATCATTTTTTTTATATTTGTTCAAACACATTTTATCCTCATTTGGAACAAAGTCCTGAGTCCTGTCTTCTACATTGGAGTGGTTTACGCTGACAGAAGTGAGAGAGTTTTGGATTAGACCCCAGAATTCGAAGGGGAGGCACCCTTTGGCGATACATTACACACTGTAAGTGCAATTTTGAAGGCGCACTAAGTTGTGTTCTAAGCTGTATTACGCTATTATTGTTTTTCTCATTTTGTAGATTTACAGCTGTATCATCTGTATTTTTTGTTTGCATTTCTGTTAAAAAGATACTTTCTGGGATATCCTGGGAGGAAGCTGTATATTTAGGATAAATTATTTTATATCAATTCACTTGTTGGTGAGGATTGGGCTGTATACATCTTTTCCCTCCCTTGTTTTTTTTTTTTTTTGTGCATATACAAATTCAATAAAATACATGATGTTTTACAAGGACAGCAAACTGCGTAGGACAGCGTTACCCAAGACTGATTCATGTGTAGCCTTTCTTATACTGTTGAAAGTGTTTAAAAAAATAAACGTTTTGCCTTTACATATGATTTTCTTTCTTAACTTATTTACAGATCCTTCAAAAAAATTATTTAAATAAATATAAAATTTAAAATCTGTCTCATTCATTAGCCATAGATCACACTTCCCATTAGTGTATACATGTCTACACTTATACAGTATTCAAGAAAATCAGAAATGTGTTAAGGGTAGAAAGGGAGACTTGTTTAGCTATGAACTGTAATTTGTCAGAATTTGGGCCAAAATCATCATTTGAATTTCGAGGTCTTGGCTCCAAAAAAGAGATTGATGTGAAAAAAAGGGGAATCATGGCTACTAATTGTTGATTTTATTTATAGATCAAGTGATAAGTGAGTGATCGAAGGAAAAAGAAGGACCAGTAAAAAATAAAAGTATTATATTTACAAATATTTTCCCCTCTATTGATTACTTTTTCTAACTTGATGTGTAAACCACTTGGCATTAAATTGTCCTATCAGTGTACTGCAAAAATATTCATATATATATATATATATATATATATATATATATATATATATATATATATGTATTAAGGTTGTTTGGCCTGTAATTGTGGGAAGGGCTTATGATTATACACTTACCTATATAAGGAACACACCTTACCTGGCTCCATACTGTTCAAGGTCAGCGTTTGAATGAGATCCACTTCTGGTTCATTCAGATGCCGTTTTGGGAATACCTTTTGCTCCACGAGGTCTCCTACTCTGAGCTGTGTCCAGGAATCCAGCCACAGGGTTTACCGTTCGACCAGCTTCTTTCTTCAGTCAATCATCGTGGATAGCGGTCAGTGACTCACAAAACCATAAGTCGACCTAACGGTCGCACTAGGCAACAGTCCCATGGCATCATTCAATTTTTGTCCAAACACAGCGGATGATCACTCTCATGCTCCAAGCGCTAGTTCCTCTGGTAGAACGGAGAGAACTACCAGAGACAAATTGGGCCGTCCCATAATTTTTTTCAGCAAATCACAGATTTGCAACAACTTTAATGTATGCACGTGTATTTACAGTGCGTGCAGACTGTTGCATATATGTTCTAAATGTTTCAGGGCACATGCAAAAACCATGTGCCCCAATAAAATTTACCCAAAACCGTACTTAACATCTGTAAACGTCTGTAGCACTACTGACTCATCACCTTTCCAGACATTTAGTATGTTTCCTAATCTCTGGATTTTTAGAGGGTTTCCATACAGGTATCGTACATATGCCTTCAGGGAATCTAGAATGCCCTAATCTACAGTCTGCACAGCAGAACCCAATGGCTGTAGACACACTCATAGCCCAAGAACTGGCAGAGGGGTTTCTATTTGGGACTTTCAAATCACCACCATTTACAGCATGGTGCACAAACCCCATTGGGATTGTCACAGGGAAATCTTCCCTCAAACAAAGACTAATTATAGACTTATCGGCACCACACTGCTACTCCAAGTCTCAACTCCCTCATTCCCTCTGAGGAGTTTTCCCTACAATACGCTACCATGGATCATGCCATTACAGCTATCACTCAAGCAGGGGTGGGAGCTTGGTTAAGTAAGACTGGCAGGAAAGGTTTAAATAACAGTTATTTAAGCACTTTTTAAATAACTGTTATTTTAACCTTTCCTGCCAGGTATTAGGTCCCTATTCCATATTGAAAAAAGCTATATTGGCAAAACGCATTTATGGATATTTTATATTGTGTATTTCTTATATATTAAAGATTATTTGGTCACTTTTTACTTGTGCTATTTATCTTTTTATACACTTCATATCGTTTTTTTTTCCTGCCATTTTATCACCCTGGACTCCAAGTAATCATAGGTGGGGATCATACACCAGCGCTATCATCAAGGAGCAGTTGGCCTGCTCCTTTCTTGTGAGTACCATTTTATACATTTTATCTTCATCATTTTATCCAGTGAGCACTATTGGTTGTCTCTTTTTATTGTAGTGTCGAACATACAATTGACGGAGGACATTTACTCCATATCCCATAAGCCGAGATTGTACCACTGTACGCCTTTCACACTAGAGCTAGCTAGAGCTCTTGTACATGTGAGTTTTATACCAGCTTTTTATATTAATTTTGTTGTATTACTGGACTTATTGCACTATTTGGTTCTCTATTTGTTTTATCTCTTGCATATGAGTGGATCTACATGGATGAGGACAGGGAGGACATTGTTCCTGACTAAACACCTTATAGACTCTGTGATCCCAATAAGAGCATCTTAGATAAGACTCTTTTTATTTGGACTATCTGTTATTATTGTTTGATATAAAGTCTCTCTGGTGCAGCCCTTATCTCCCATATTCCTTTCTTTTGTTGTACTTTAAGGGTCTTTGAGGGATTCCCTTATAGGGTTGCTGTCCCATTTGTTATTTAGTGCTTACTCTTTTTTCCTGTTTTATTTAACACCACATGCTAACCCTATGGCCAAACAACCATTGCTTCATGTCATCATATCAGATAAAGAACATACTCAGAGGCATTCAGAAATCAGTTCCCTCATGAACCTCTCAGAGATTACCTATAGACAACCAACTTTTCCAATCCCTACCTGACCTATTAGATTTACGCCCATTTAATGCTACCACCAACTCCGTAATTAAAGCGGCCATGTACATAGCCTTCTACGGTTTTCTCAGGCCAAGAGAGTTTACTACCATCACCACCACTCAGACAGATAGATGTCTTCAACGATCCCACCTACGCAAACACATGGATCACTACAAATTGGCTCTACCACAGTCCAAAACGAGCCAACACGCACCACCAGTAGAAATCACATACTTTCCTACCCAAAATACATGATGCCCAGTTGCGATCCTAGATTCATACTTTCAAAACCCTACCTCACAACCATCACAACCATTATTTGTATTACAAGGCTCAGTGCTTACTACCGCTGCATTCTAGAGATATGTCATATCTCTGTTAACCCAACTAGGTTGCAACCCTTCTACCGGGTCACTCCTTCCAGTACAAGAAATAAGGAATGCATTTAAGGGAATGTCTGGTTAATTTGTATGTATTTGTTGACTGAATTAAATATTTGATTATTCACTTTTTGCCCTTTTTTTTTTTACAGGCCTACCGTATTGTCGGTACCGGCACACCACAACCGACTTGCTCTTTATACTATCCTATGCTTATACTGGAACTTACTCCTTATACGGCTATGTGCCCCTAACACAAATACATATACATATATATATATATATATATATATATATATATATGTATAATATTTTACAGTACATGGATTGGCCTGTTTTTGCACTCTTTTAGTTTGCCTGATTTGCCTTTGGTTTTTCAGAAACTAAATTCTGGCAATTCTTCGCCGAAATAAGTCTAGTTCAGGGATCGTAGGCATCTGAACAGCTTTGATCAATGTTTGCATTTGTAAACATTGCATTGGCTTCTTTCTTTGGCTGCTCTGATACTACACTGGCAAGTACAATTTTCTGTTGGTTAATGTATTTATATTTGACAAGCTGTTTCGTCTTCAATGTAGTTTTCTATTAATGAGAATAGTGGTAGGTGTGTTAGGATATTTTAACATTGTGTTATTAAACAGAGCAGCGGAAGTAATAAAAACAATTTATAGTGTAAAAAAATAAATCTACTCTTTGGTGTTGCAGTGTTATCACCTGATGATTTGGACACGTGCATGCATGTTTTATCGATAGAAAAATATTTCAGACATGCACATTTTCTCTAGCAGTGATGTTTGCTTCCATGCTCCAGGCATACGGCACTGTGAGAGTTACCTAATTGATATACTTTACCCGACCAAGGCCAAAAGCATGTAAGCTGATATAAAAAGAAAAGAAACACATTTTTAATTAACTTTTAGCATAACAAATAGCAAACTTTTAGTTAACTATTTGGTTGTGAAAAAGTGACAGTTCCTTTTTAATGTAGAAATCTCACTTTCCTGAAAGTAAGAGTTCCATATTCCTTCGTAAAGTACAGTAGAGGTAAGTAAAAACATGCTTGTCTCCACAGCATTTCCATAAAGTGATGTTGTCATGTTCCTTCTGCACATTTGGGTGTCTGCAGAGACATGCAACATGAGCCCGTGCATGCAATGACATTCCTTCTCTAGTGCTGTACGCGTATGCACACACGTGCACAACAAAGTGTTGGTTAAATTGATGCGCATGATGTTCTATGGGCATGGAAAAATATTTAAAAGAAATAGCAAATGTTTTTGTTAGCTATTGGATTGTGAAAAAAGGGCTGTTGTGGTACAAGAATCTTTGGTAGTTTGATAGTGAATCTACAATGTAATTTTTTTTTGTTGCCAAGGATAAATAACATCTAATGAAACAATTGCTGATCTGAGAAAATAAACCGGGAGGAGTGCTTGTGGTTTTATGATGTTGGTGTAGATAATGTAGATAGCATTATCTTTGTGGTAAAGTTCAAACATGACATACATTTATACAGAGAATACTTTGATTAACTCACACAGATCTAAGGAGATCTAGCATCGCGTTACAGAAGACAAGAACATTCAGGGATAAAGGATGAAGCTGTTATACTACGGCATCTGCCTGGTGGGAGTTTTTGTGTATGAAGCATCCTGTGTAAATGTTCAATATGATGGGTAAGTATTTGATGTACAATTATTTATCAGTAGATTTTTCACATTGAGCACCAAAGAAAGATATTTTGTTTGATATGTGCTGTCCGCACACCTACAATTGCTATTTTTATATTCCTTACAGAGAATCTGAATTTTAAGAGACAAGATAATCCATACTTGCATTTAGAGTATGAAAAGCTAAGTGAGTTATTTCTAGCACCTGACGTCATCAGCTGTTCAGCAATTGTTTAAAAGCCTTCTAGAGGAGTCAGTTAAATACATTTCCAAGAAGCGACAATCCACAGAACTTGCTAAATGCATTAATTGAATGTGTGATGTGGCTTTTAAAGGATTTGTGTAATTTAATAATTTGCACTGTGTAGCTAGCAAAATAAATAAACATGATCTAGTCTAAGTGATGCTAAAATATGCACAGGTTGATTGTAAAGACATTCTAATTATAGACCACAGATGTTGCAGGACTCAATTTTGTTGTTTTTTGTTGGATATAATTTTGACAAACGTATTGAAGATTGTGAAACTTTACAAACTCATACCACTAGTTAGAAAATTTTTAACTGTATCCAGAACCTTATGAACACACACTCTGGAACCCTGCTATACCATGTCAAAGTGTTCCATGGGAAAAATAATTGGGAAACCCTGTTCTTGGCAGCACAACAGCAGAAACCTATAGGTTGTGGAGGACCTACGAAACTACCTTTATCATGATGTTCAGCCATCCTCGAGGGTATCACTAGTTTAAGATATTTTTATGAATCGTCATTGCCTGAATTAATGCTCAGTAGGTCAGAAGTATTTTGCACTTTTATGATCTTGGTGAAATAAAAAATTAGATGATGTCTAGAGATACCTCACCATGAAGTAGGCTAGATCCGTTAGTAGTTGATGCACAAACTGCAGTACGTCTAGTACAACAAAAACATTAGGCTCACAAGTTAATTTAGCTCAGCCTTTCCTACTTATGTAGTCAATAAAATTAGTACTATTGAGCATAATAATCTCTATAACAAAAACTGAACTACCTATTAAACATTCATTTTGCATCCCTTGTTTGTGATTGAGATATTTATGTTGGTCATATTATGAGGAAAATTCCAAGAGAACCTCTTTCTAAAAGGCAAGGTTTTATTCCTAATTTTAAATTGAATGTATTCACACTATTTTACTTTTTGGTGGACTATAACAAAGGACCAATTGAGGATGAGAGAAATATGCTGTAAATGTATCTAGATTGGCAAAAAAACCCAACAACAAATAAAGAAAAAGGAAAGAATTACTTATCACATTAGTTAGACCATGCTGTGTAAGCAGCAATGCAAAGTTCAGAGTAATTATGTGATAAAAGGTGACATCTTAAGTGCTTTAAACAAAGGTAAAATATTGCACTCACATATTATGGAGCGGAATATCGGCTCCCTGGATATGGCTTGGAGTGGTATGATCCCCACTCTAGGATATGAGTGTTGCTTTGACCTCTCTGTATATGGACATATTAGAAAGAAAGGAACATTTCCAGTAGTGTAAAACTGTGAGGCTAAAATACAACAAATATGTTGAAAACGTACTCACATTTACATTTTACACATTTACTCACAATTCAGTAGGTGTAGATGGTTATTTGTCCCCACCAAGGACCAGGGTGTTCATAAATCCAGCAGCGATCAGCATGGTCCCATAAAAAGTACTTTTATTTATAAAAGCAAAAAATAAAACAATGAAATATAAAAATAGACAAGTGTAAAACAAAGTAAAATACACTAACGCGTCACCAATAATCTGATAAAGCTAGGTTATTTATGAGTTATTCACCCTTTTATGTCTTCTGTGGTCTAGTTACACTCCTTTGATTGATTGTTGAACAACTTGAGCTGTTATGCAGTGTGTATCACTCATTGATATCCTTGCTCCTCCTGAAAGGCATTTCTTTAGAGGCTGCTAATGGGCAAACAGGAAGTGATTCCTACCATTTCCTGTCCAGACACACAGATACTTGAGGAGCTAGAATAGCACTAAGGTTTGCACTCTTTATAACTGTTCCTGCAGCTCTGCTATCAAGTACATGAGGCAGACTGGGCTAATGAGGACACTGGCCAAGGTACCTAGTACTTACCCCCATCAGCCCAGTTAAGTTCCAGAACAACACTTTCTAAGTGCTGAAAAAAGGCACCCTCTACAGGACATGTACACTGATAGAGCAGTACTTGCGTTGTGTTTCAATAGACTGTAAACAAGTTGTGGCACCAAAAGGGGAACTGTCCCTTGTCTGGAACAAAACATGAAAATCACATGTAACTTATGCCAACCATTTTTTCATGAGATGCTCCATGTTTTTTTTTTGTTGTTGTTGTTGTTTTTAATAAGCAGAATACATCTTAATCCAGTTCAGATAAGACAAAGCCATGACTACCATTGCTAATAAAGAAGAAACTCAGAAACAGTATGTGTTCATTAAGCTGACTGTCAGGTACAAAGGCCAGTTTTATAACAATGATTGACAGGAAGCTAAGGTTGAAGCATCCAGTTACAGGATAAAGAGATATGGGTTTCTGCATTTAATTTGATTTTTATTACACCACAAATACTTGTATGTTAACTATGAGCATAAATAAACATAATATTAAAATCCAGGGAAGCAACAGTACTTATTTTACATCTTGCGTGGTCCACAGTCATTCGATCAACAAACAGAAATATTGCAATTTGAATTATGTCAACTAAAAAAAAAATTTATATTTCTGAATGTACGTCAGATGCCAGTTGCTCCAGTAACTGTTCGACGCCAAACTTAAGACACAGAACAAATTTGATCTTTGTTCTGAATTGTTATGTTTGTTTTTCATTATTACAGAGATCAGGTCCTAAAAATCACCCCGCAGACAGATGCTCATGCTCAATACCTGAGAGAAGTAGCTGAAAAGTGGATGGTAAGTAGTATACTATGATTTATATAATACTTAATACCAAATATAATACCAAATGTGTACCAAATATATATTTAAGCATTTGTTTTTGTTTTATGCACCACCTTCCCTGTTTTTTTTTTATTGCCTTCAATATTATAATTTATATTTGTGCTAATTTGCAAATGTTTGTTTAGTATTCTGACTTTTTACACTTAATTTATCAATGCATTTGGCATACATAATCTAATCTCTTAGTTGTTCATTTACTAACAAGCTTGTGTTGGCATTCTACTGATAAGAGAGAGATAATGGTCATATGATATATATGATGACACTGATTACCTGATAGAAAACCGGACATTCTGCTAAACTGATCTACTATTATCATAAAACATAGATTACATTGAGCATATCCTGTGTTGTTGTTTTTTTTTTTTTTTGTTAGTTTGTTTTTTGGTTTTTTTTTTTATTGTGGATGCTGTTACACAGAGGTATCACAAATAGGACATCATTAAAAGTAGTGTTTTGAAAATTTTATTTTAGATTTAATTTCTAATCCGTTCATATTCATTAAATTTTTCTAAAAATGTTAAATTTTCTCTGCCTAAATTTTGCCATTCTTCCCAGATATATTGATTTTGTAAAAGACCACCAATAATACTGGTTAGTTCTAGAAAACCAACACAACCAAAACACTGTCATCCTTTGGATGATTCATATATTTTTCGTTTCTTAATTCTCTTTGTGGATATGTTAAAATCAGGGATAACAATTCTGGTTAAGAGTTATTTTTAAGGTTACAGGAAATACATTGGATTATGGTTGGTAATGGGTATAGTTTAGGTTAATTTATTACAGGCTATGCATATATTTTTAATTAGTGCTATGGTTAATAGGTAACATGGCAATTATTGATAGAATAGTATTTACTGTCAGAGTGAAGGATTTAAAGGCAATTTCACTATTCCTGCCAGAAAAAGTTTCAGAAATCTGAAATTAACCCCTTCACCGCCAAGCTGTTTGCACAAAAAATACTTTTTTTTGTGTGTGTCCTGAAAAATAATGTTTAAATGTGTTTATTGTCTAAGCATGCATAGATAGATCATTATTTAATGGAAACACAAATTAACATTTTGGTTAGGCAGAAAAAAACAAAAAAACATTTAGCGAATAAGAAAGTTACAGATAAGGAAACAGTGTTGTAAGGAAACATTGTATGTTTTTGCAACGCCATGATGTTATCCATCCCAAATATTCCTCATTACAGCAATGTTGACTTTTTGAACATGCACACTAATATTTGAATACAGATATACACACACTGATAGATGCACCTATATGCAGATGATAAACCCACACATATGCACACAGATACAGATATCCACTACAACTGCCATAAAGACAAACACTCATATACTCAGTGCCACATAGTGACCCACGTTCTCAGGCACACACAAATACACGATGTCAGAGATATGTATGTACATTTACCGACACCAAAATACACTTTTAGACACATACACACCTATGCATGGTGAAAGACACATATACTCTCACACATAGATATCCACTGTCAGTAGCGCGCACACACACACACATTTACTCGGGTGCAGTGGTGATAGTGTGCTGTGAGAGTAGCTGCAACCATCAGACAGTCTGACAGCAAGTGCTGCTTCCCTGCTGTATTATGATGGAGCAGAGAAATTAGAGTCTGCTAAGAGATTGTCTGATGCCTGCTGTCAGTCTCTCAGTACACTCACTGCTCTCCCCTGCCAGCCATCTTCCAATTACCATCTTCTCTTGGAGTGATGGTGACTGGCATCTTTAACTACATCTTCCCAACAGGGGGAGGAAAGGTGGCTGTTCTTCTGTTCTGCCAAGGAGCTCCAGCAAGCTCCGATGATGTCCTGTCTCTACAGGGAGTGCAGAATTATTAGGCAAGTTGTATTTTTGAGGATTCATTTTATTATTGAACAACAACCATGTTCTCAATGAACCCAAAAAAATCATTAATATCAAAGCTGAATATTTTTGGAAGTAGTTTTTAGATTGTTTTTAGTTTTAGCTATTTTAGGGGGATATCTGTGTGTGCAGGTGACTATTACTGTGCATAATTATTAGGCAACTTAACAAAAAACAAATATATACCCATTTCAATTATTTATTTTTACCAGTGAAACCAATATAACATCTCAACATTCACAAATATACATTTCTGACATTCAAAAACAAAACAAAAACAAATCAGTGACCAATATAGCCACCTTTATTTGCAAGGACACTCAAAAGCCTGCCATCCATGGATTCTGTCAGTGTTTTGATCTGTTCACCGTCAACATTGCGTGCAGAAGCAACCACAGCCTCCCAGACACTGTTCAGAGAGGTGTACTGTTTTCCCTCCTTGTAAATCTCACATTTGATGATGGACCACAGGTTCTCAATGGGGTTCAGATCAGGTGAACAAGGAGGCCATGTCATTAGATTTTCTTCTTTTATACCCTTTCTTGCCAGCCACGCTGTGGAGTACTTGGACGCGTGTGATGGAGCATTGTCCTGCATGAAAATCATTTTTTCTTGAAGGATGCAGACTTCTTCCTGTACCACTGCTTGAAGAAGGTGTCTTCCAGAAACTGGCAGTAGGACTGGGAGTTGAGCTTGACTCCATCCTCAACCCGAAAAGGCCCCACAAGCTCATCTTTGATGATACCAGCCCAAACCAGTATTCCACCTCCACCTTGCTGGCGTCTGAGTCGGACTGGAGCTCTATGCCCTTTACCAATCCAGCCACGGGCCCTTCCATCTGGCCCATCAAGACTCACTCTCATTTCATCAGTCCATAAAACCTTAGAAAAATCAGTCTTGAGATATTTCTTGGCCCAGTCTTGACGTTTCAGCTTGTGTGTCTTGTTCAGTGGTGGTCGTCTTTCATACTTTCTTACCTTGGCCATGTCTCTGAGTATTGCACACCTTGTGCTTTTGGGCACTCCAGTGATGTTGCAGCTCTGAAATATGGCCAAACTGGTGGCAAGTGGCATCTTGGCAGCTGCACGCTTGACTTTTCTCAGTTCATGGGCAGTTATTTTGCGCCTTGGTTTCTCCACACGCTTCTTGCGACCCTGTTGACTATTTTGAATGAAACGCTTGATTGTTCGATGATCACGCTTCAGAAGCTTTGCAATTTTAAGAGTGCTGCATCCCTCTGCAAGATATCTCACTATTTTTGACTTTTCTGAGCCTGTCAAGTCCTTCTTTTGACCCATTTTGCCAAAGGAAAGGAATTGCCTAATAATTATGCACACCTGATATAGGGTGTTGATGTCATTAGACCACACCCCTTCTCATTACAGAGATGCACATCACCTAATATGCTTAATTGGTAGTAGGCTTTCGAGCCTATACAGCTTGGAGTAAGACAACATGCATAAAGAGGATGATGTGGTCAAAATACTAATTTGCCTAATAATTCTGCACTCCCTGTATAGTCTTCTACAGCTCTCTACCCTTGCTCTCCTCCCCTAAAATATAGCCGGTATGCAGCTCTGTATACAAAGAGCTTTGTATACAGAAAGCTTTGTCTTGCTGTATTAAGCTCCTGGAAGCTGTCAGTATCACGGCTCCTGGTACCATGGCATATAATTTGAGATTATGCAAAAGTGTGAAAATTTAAATATAAAAAGATACATTATCACTATTCTTATATTTGCTAAAATAATCAAATTCACATTATTCAGGCATGTTTTTATGTCAAATAAATTTACATTTTACAGCTTGATCTATGGCAGCCAGACATGACTGAAGATATAGCCACATTAAGGGAGATTCATGTGCGGATTCCATATTCTCACGTTGAGGAAATGAAAGAAAAACTTCTCCAGCAAGCAATTCCTTTTACGTATGTACATTATTCAAAATGGTACTGTAATGCTCGGTACATGGAGTGATCAACACTATAATTTTAAAGGGACACTATAGTCACTAAAACAAGTTTAGCTTAATAAAGCAGTTTTGGTGTATATGCCATGCCCATGCAGTCTCACTGCTCTATTCTCTGCCAATCAGTAGTTAGATATCTTTGTTTATGCAGTCCTAGTCATACCTCCCTGTATGTGACTTGCACTGCCTTCGTAACTCTTCCTGAAAAGAGTCTAATATTTATACTTCCTTTATTGCAAACTAATTTTAAATTTTTGTATCTCATGTTCTGCTAATAGCTTGCTGTATGTCATTAAAGTTCATTTTAAAGAGTAGGAGATAAAATGTTTTTTAATTAAGTTACATCTGATTGAGAGTTAAACCATTTTTTTCATGCATGCTGTGTGAGTCACAGCCAGGGGAGGTGTAGCTATGGCTACATAAACAGAAAGAAAAGAGATTTAACTCCTAAATGGCAAAGAAGTGATCAGTGAGACTTCAGAGGAATGATCTACATACCAAAACTGCTTCATTAAGCCAAAGTTGAATTGCGACTATAGTGTCCCTTTAATATGCAACTATAACTTTAAAAAGACTCTCAGTCATACTCTGGGCACAAACCTAACTTTTTTTTTTTTGTCCTCATATTCATGCTTTTTTTTTCACATTCATATCTCATTAGCTAAAAAAAAGTTTTGCACCGGCACGTCACTATAGTGTCATTTTCATTATCGTTATTGGGATTAGCCATGCCATTTTTTTTTTTTTTAATGAATGTTGTCTTTGTTAATATTTTCAGTTGGCCTATTTCCATGGACATATAAGGAGGAACTGTGAGCATAGTGAATCAGGGCATGTGAACAGTGTGTAGTAGAGTAGAAGGTGTTGGCCTATTGCTCCTTTACTCCTACATGCGGAAGAGGAACTATAGGCCTTTTCCTGAAACTATTTGCAGAGCTCTTATAACACTATAGTCACCTAAATTACTTTAGCTAAATAAAGCAGTTTTAGTGTATAGATCATTCCCCTGCAATTTCACTACTCAATTCATTGTCATTTAGTAATTAAATCACTTTGTTTCTGTTTATGCAGAAACCCCTGGCTATGATTGTCAGAGCCTGCATGTAAAGAAAACTGGTTTCACTTTCAAACAGATGTAATTTACCTCAAATAATTGTATCTCAATCTCTAAATTGAACTTTAATCACATACAGAAGGCTCTTGCAGGGTCTAGCAAGCTATTAACATAGCAGGAGATAAGAAAATCTTAATTAAAAAGAACTTGCAATAAAGAAAGCCTAAATAGGGCTCTCTTTACAGGAAGTGTTTATGGAAGGCTGTGCAAGTCACATGCTTGGAGGTGTGACTAGGGTTCATAAACAAAGGGATTTAACTCCTAAATGGCAGAGGATTGAGCAGTGAGGCTGCAGGGGCATGTTCTATACACCAAAACTGTTTCATTAAGCTAAAGTTGTTCAGGTGACTATAGTGTCCCTTTAAGTATTCACAGCTTATTCTAAGGTTATCATGGCTCTAATAATGAACTTCACAGTACATGGTGAATCTGTCCTTGAGATGAATGCTGATCCTCTTATACCAGGTGAGCCTTCATCTATATTAGCCTCTTCTACAAGTGGCAAGAGACCAGTTAGACAATATATAACCTAATATGAGGATTTTAGAAAATAAATATATTAGTGGCATGGTAGATTTAGGGATAATGTTGTGTGGTATGTAAAATGTGGCTGGATGCTTGGTTTTGTGACTGGATGGATAATATGATCAATTGATGGCAGACATAGGTATATATTATTTTCCTTCTCACTTTGGAATTTTTAATTTACAGGATCATGATTGAAGATGTACAAAAACTAATAGACAAAAGTACTGTGACTGACCGCAAAATGCAGAAAATATCATTGGAAAGCTATGACTATAAAAAGTATCATCCAATGACAGAGGTAATAAAAAAGCTATTTCTTATACGCACAGAACTGTGACCCTAACAGATTTGTATGCAACTAAAGTCCCACTAATGAGAATTAGCTAATTATACATTTGTAGGTTCGCTGCCGCAAAGAATTACTACCTTAAAATAAATTAAAAACAACAAATTAGCAGATATAACCCCAAAGAAATGCATGTAATTTGTTTTGCATGTTTTCTTTTGGGATATATGAAATCATGGCTTGCAATAGTTGCAGATCTAGTATATTCAGCTACTGCGAGCCGTCCCCTTCTTTCTGATCCCAGGCTTTCTGTGGCCGTCCAATCACAGACTTCCCAACGTAGTTCAATGAGAGGTCTTTTCAAGGCAGGTTCTCTGAGAAACTGCCTGCCTTATGAGTAAGCTCCATTGAAGTAAACTCAAGAGGCAGGCAATTGCCCAGACCACCTGTCTTACAAATATGTCTCAATGAGCTGCAGGAGGTAACAGGACCATCTGTCTGATTGACAGTCATGGGGGTGTAACAAGGTTAACTTAGAAAAGTGTTTTGGGGTCTGGAAATTTCCTTGTAAACAAATGCAATTTGGGATAGCAACCACTGGGCCCTTTATATCAGAGATGTTGAACTAAGTCCCTCCAGATTCTACTGCAATACAACTTCCATATTTCACATGCATAGGTACAAATACATTTCAATATTTTTTTTCTACACTGGACTGCTTCTACTATTCTCCAGTAGTATATTTTTGTTTATAATATTTATGTTTCAAAATATCAGTATAGTCATTCTATACAGCTGTAAATGCATGGAGGCTTAACCCCTTAAGGACCAAACTTCTGGAATAAAACGAAATCATGACATGTCACACATGTCATGTGTCCTTAAGGGGTTAAAGAAAATGTTAAAAGTGGTTATGATATTAAAAGTGGTTATGGTATGGGGGGTTTAAGATTTAAATAGAGTTAACATCACACTACAATAAAATAGGATGTTTAAGAGACAATTAAAAACTTGATAAGGGTTGTAGTTGTGGCATAAGGGCTATTTATGAATATTGGTTTTAGGGTTAGAGTGGGGTTAAATGTAGTATTTGAGTGCATGGGGTGTTTAGGTACTCTTGATTTTTAGTTAAAAAGAGTTAAACAAATGAATAAAATAATGTGTTTTTAAGGTTTAGGCTTTACGTGCTTAAATTAGTTACTAAAATAATTTTTTTAGTTTTTTTTTGGGGGGGGGTGTCAAGTTTAGATATACGAGAAAGAGATTTTTAGGACATGTGCAGTTTAAACTGTTATTTGTGAAGAACTCATTCTCTTATATCTTCTGTAGTTCAGTCACCTTCCAATGATTGATAGTTAAGTGGATTGAGCTGTTATTGTAACAGTACTTACCCGGTCCACGAGCCGGCAGGGGTCCTCTGATCGAGCAACATGCGGCTCGAGCACTCCTGCCTCGTGTGGCTCGGAAGCTCCTTGCTCTTGGCGGGCCGCGTGCGCTGAACACTCTGATCAGAAGCGCGGCCCGTACAGTATTGGGAATGCTGCTCACATTGCAAGCATGTTCTTAAAGGGAAAATGGGAGCCTAATCTTGCGGTCAGGTACCATTGGCCCACGTCATTTCGGCGCCCCCATTCACACATGTTTTCGGGCGCAGGCATGACGTGGACCAATCAAATTAAAAATAAAGGTATTTAAACTTACCAGGCCCTGGATTCTGTGCCCTATTGTGGTTCCTGTTCCCAGTACCCGTTAGTGCGTTCCTAGTGATTTGTATGGTATTCTGGTATTGACCTTTGCTTTGTTTCCTGACTCTGAGTTTCTTGTTAACCCTTGCCTGTCTTGTTTGCTATTCTGATTATTACCGTGTATCTGACTCTGGCTAGTTCTCGTTTTCGCTGTCTCTCCATTACCTTGACCTCGGCCCATATTTTGACTAGGCTTTTCTCTGTCTAACGTTAAGTCCGGGCACTATAAGGCCTGGTAAGATGTTTATATTCCCTTTGTCTGTTCCTTGCTATCCGAAACTCTGCATGTTAGGGTTATACTCCATGACAATTATACAGTGTGAATCACTCATCGCTGTCCCTGCTCCACCTACAAGGCACTTCTTGTGTGAGCGGCTGTTAGTGAGCAAATGGGAAGTGATTCCTTCCTCTTCCTGTCCAGCCTCACAGACACTGGAGAAGTTGGGACAACATTGAGGTTTGTACCCTATATGTGTGTGTGTATGTACATGTGTGTGTGTGAGTGCGTGTGTGCGGGTGTGAGTGTGTGTTTGAGAGATATGTCTGGTTGGAACAGTTTGTATAGGTAATAGGAAGGATTGTCACCACACTGCAGTAACTGTGGAGGAATGAGTATGTATGTAAAACCAACTAGAGGCCTTTTACATATAGAAACATATAGAAACATAGAATGTGACGGCAGATTAGAACCATTCGGCCCATCTAGTCTGCCCAATAACAGAATGCAATCAATAACCTTTGAACAACTAGAAGTACAGATTATGAGTCCATCATGTGACAATAAATCAGTTGGTTATCTGTTTGGAAGAGGTTGATAAACCATTATTTCTGTTTAACAGATCTATGAATGGATGGATGAGGTTAAAGAAAGACATGGTGATCTGGTAACGCACCATTATTTAGGAAGCACATATGAACATCGGCCAATCTATTATTTCAAAGTAAGTCAATAAACCATGTGTTTTAATGTGACAGTATAACTTGGCTTATGTACAGAATGTAGGAATGTAGATATTTTGTTTATTCACTGTTACAACTTGTATGGAATGGAAACAAGCACTCTTCAACTGGGTAGAATCTGCTTATGGGATTCTTCAGACCTTCACTGAGAACATTAATTGAACATTCTCCCAAGAATACAATTCTCCAATTGTAGAAATAATTGTAGCAATCTCACATAGATTGTGCATAGTACAGCCTTATGCCTGATGGATGAGCTTTTAAATATTTTATTATATATTTTATAGCAAATGTTTCCATATTTAATTATGTACAGTGTGATATAAAATAAAATATGCATGTAATATATAAAAGCCTATGATTTTTGTTACAGGTAATGTTTGCCATTTTCTAAATACAATTTAATTTCTGGAACAAAATAATTCATAGAAATCTCTCATTTGAGTCAATTAGAAACATGTATGCCATAATTTAAGAAATAATACATAATTTTGCAGATTGGATGGCCATCAGACAAGCAGAAAAAAGTTGTTGTTATTGACTGTGGAATTCATGCTCGTGAATGGATTGCTGTTGCTTTTTGCCAGTGGTTTGTAAAAGAGGTAAAATATCTGTAAACCTTTCATAAAGTGTTAGTGAAATAATATTTCTCAATTATTTTTCACTATACCGCACGCATATACATTCAAGAACTCTACCCGGGAGAGTATTATAACTCACCTTACATACTCTAATTGTGTATCTTGTGCATGCTTTACTAATGTTGCTTTCCATTTATCAGTTCATTATGAAACTGAAACTTTTTATGCATTTTTTTATGTCTTGGTAAAAGTTAAAGACCACTATGTGTTTGTTCACTTGCAGATCCTTGCTAACCACAAAAGTGACCGCATACTTCCGAATGTCCTCAGCCAAGTTGACTTCTACGTCATACCTGTCGTAAATGTTGATGGGTATATATACTCCTGGACAAATGTAAGTCAAGCATGAACATTGTTATTAAATCAGAATATATGTCAAAGTACCATCCACTAAGTCTAAATTTAGTGCACATTGTATTTTACATCAGCATAGCTGGTATGGGGTCAATGCTACTAACTGGCAAAACTAACAGATATTCTGACTAAATCTATTCAGGGTTATTCACCACACAAGGGATTTGCCAGTGAATGTGGAAACTTTGTCCAAAATACCTGTTTATCTAACATGGATATGTTGGGCTATTGTTTTAAAATACCTTATGCATTCTCCACAATTCCAGCTTTAGCACACAAAAAAAAGCCCTATGAATTTATTTTTAACAAAGGGTTACTCCGAGCACTACTTCAGTGATTAGAATGCTGCACATAGGCAGCCTTTTGCTGCCAGAGGTGAAACGTCATCTCCGGCAGTAATGTTAGAGCTTCTTTAGCCAGTTCCTTGACACTAGACTGGTGGCAGTGAACAGTGCCTGGATATGGTGGTGGCACGTTGGGGCTGGATATGCAGCATGGCTGTTGATCACTCCTGCTACATGCTGAAATGGTGGATTTCTGCAAACATGTTGCAGGCAATCAGACTCATGGTATCAAATTGGTTGGGAGAACAGAGAGGCATTTATCCACATATAGGGTTTCTGGTTACTGACAGAGATGCTTATATGGTTATAGCTCTGCGAGAGTGTTCCTTTACAGGTGTGTGCTCTACTGCATACGTCCAACATGTTGTAGTGAAGATTGCAATTCACAAAGCTTACACAAAGGTGCAAGCCATACTTGAGTGTTGAAGGAAGATTGGCAGGCATTTCTATCACAGTGTGAGGGCTAGTCAATCCTCGAGGCAGTAGCAAGAAGAAAGAGGGCCTAACACACACTGTCTATGGCAGGATGTCAGTACACTATGGAACTCCACTTTAGGCATGCTGGAAAGAATATTGGAACAGCAGAGGGTAAACCATAGTATATATTCCTACCATTGCAATGGTGTTGACTGCCCACTGGGGCATGAGGATTGGACAATCATATGACAGCTAGTATCAGTTAATATTCCATTTAGTGACAGAAACTTTGAACCACTGCAATGCCAGTTTGGAACAGGTCATTTTGTTTTACACTCAACTCATTAAAATTGTATTGATTAAATTACTCCTGCTACTGTTCCACCTTTTTTCAAATAGCTTTCACTTTAGTGGTTATGCCCTGCCTAGCTAAGTCTTGCAGTGCCTGCTAATTTTACAGATGTAGTTGGGAGAAGAAGATAGGGCACTGTTTTTTTCCACACTGAAGAACACGAAAGAACCAAAATGTTTCCACCCTGCATAAGTCAAATACTGAGCAGTAAAGCAAATGTTTCAATTTAGCTACATAAAAACAACTGCAAATAGTCTAGCAACATACAGAGCTCTGATTCTAGAACCTAATAAGTTTATATGCTGTGTATATAATTGATGCCAAATTCAATAAGGATGATTTTTTTTTGTGGATTGCTTTTTTTTTTATATGTGGTATAATTATATTTAGAAATGTTGCAATGGGAACAAACCATAGAACAATGAGTAAATGTCACATTTGCAAGTTCTTATGCTGCTAACATAAGAAGAAAAAAAACTATTTCATATTTTTCTGCTGGCCTTCTCAAAATTTACAAGAATTCAAGAGAACCCATGAGAAGGACAATATGTCACAGTTCCTGCCCCATAATGGTGCTTCCATAGGAGAGTTTTGATGTATCATTCTGGCATCCTTTCTGATATGGTCAACTCCATTCTGATTAGTGTCATTTTTGGAGCCACAACAGGTAGCATCATTTTGGCAATATTAGGTGCTGACTACAACGCCGTTCAATAGGACTTGTTTCTGGGCTGTTAAACACAACTCCACTGTCTGTTCAGTGCTTTGGCATGGGCAAATAGTGTGTGTGATTCTGATTATTGTTTATTATGTTTTCTGACTCAGCTCTGTTTTTCAATCATCATGATCTCCGTACTCCATGATATTGACCTGCTTATCGTTTCTGTGTATTTCAGTGTCCCTTGACCTCAGTTTGCCTCAATTTATTCAGTGTCTGTGTGTCCACTGTCTCCTACCTTTATATGTTCTGTGTTAGGGTAACCTCATGTTAAAATTATATTATCTATGGTCAACAACTACAACTTTTACTCTGGGTTCCTTTTACAAAAACAGGAGCGCCTGTGGAGAAAAAATCGATCACCACAAGGAAATGGAACCTGCTATGGTGTAGACCTAAACAGAAATTTTAATTCACAATGGTGTTGTAAGTATCACATTGGATTTTATTTTTCATGTGTGTCTGAAAAAACAGGGCTTGCTATCTGTGGGTTTATCAGGTAATATTACGTCTCAGCAGTAGAAAAGAACAATCTAGATAGATATGGTTGCAGCTATAATGATGTCAGGCACAGGCTTTGATTTCGAGACCTGGAGATCACAGTAACTAACAACACAGGCAGATAACAATTTATACTTTATTGCCACAGCCGAGAGTGATGTGTTGCTTTCCTTTATGCTGCTAAATGGTTAATGGAATATATGCTAGGAGGTCTATGGAATAGTCATTCTGCTCCGTCAAACCGGCATATGTAAATTAAATGAAAACTATAAGTATTAAAAAATAAAGTAAATGTGGGATCCATTGGACCCACATTGTATGCCGGTAGTATGGCTTCCACAGTTCCTTAATTTCCATAAGCATTATACGTTTAAATATACTAGGGACAGAGAATACCTAGAGTCCTCTTGCCCTACAAAACTAATAGAACCAGGAGTCACAAAGCATCAAAGTTTATTTAACCCCTAGCCGCTGTAACCACCAAATGAAAGTTTACCAAGCCCCCTATTCTATGAATTAGTGATGGGTATTTGTGTGTGTGTATATATATATATACATTAAAATCAATACAATACATGCCATCCACTCATTTGGCTGAAGTGCACCACATTGAGTGAAATTTAAGTGACAAACTTCATACACTCCTCCACTGGCTTCAATTTCACTGTGATTTGTAGACTTGTAAAATATGGAGAATATGGTATTTATTTTATCAGTCTTTTTTTGTCTCTGTTGGTTTTTGCCTTTAGGCTTTTCTTTTTTTTTTTTTTGCATTTTATATTATGTTTTTTTTTTTTAATTTGCCTGTATTTTAATGAAAGAAAAAAAAAGTAAATGGAAAATTGTCAATCAAGTATTCAATAGGCGAGATAAGTATAAAATAATTTTTACAATTTGTTATGTCCCTCTAAATATTTATTAGAGTTGGGTATAGGTAGGGCTTTATTTATGGGGTGGCTAGGGTTTTGGGGTTGAGTAAGGAGATTTAGAATATGCTGTTTATCTTACAGGATTAAAGGATCAGATGATCAGTTCATTTATAAGGCTCCACTCCCCCAGTGAAATCTTTTGAAGTTTCTATGGGGCAATTTTTGACGTGACTTTCCCACAAAGCCAAATGTCTTCACATTGGGCTCTTGTAAAACAAGCTATTAAGCTGTGATTCTTACTTGAAAAAAGTTCACATTGATTAATATCTGTCCACGATTGTCCATGTGCCATACTGACATTATTAAAAGTAGTTCAGCAATGTTTTAGATCTTTTTTTGGATGTGGGGGCAAAAGTAACATCCCCAGGATGCAATCTGAATGTACCTTTCCTGTTATTATTATTGTTATTATTATTATTATTGTTCATGCATTTTTGTATGTCCATTTGCAACAGCAAATGTTAACTTTACACTTATTTATTTGACCATTCTCAAAGTGCTATGAAAATATGGATGCATACATGTATAGATGCACTTTATCATAAATCTGAGTTTCTAATGTTAGTTTTGTAATTTTCTTCTCAGCTGTTGGTGCTTCTAGAAATTGCTCTAGCCTTACTTACTGTGGTCCAGAAGCAGCTTCAGAACTTGAAACAAAGGCACTGGTTTCTCTTGTTGAACGACATAGACCTAACATTTTAAGTTATCTCACCATTCATTCTTATGGACAATATATCCTACTTCCTTTTGGCTACAAAAAAAATGAATCTGAAAACCATAAAGAATTGGTATGTATTTTAAAGGCTGACTATAATGATGCCTGGTATTAAAGTTTCAAACCGGAGAACACTTAAAGCATTTTATTGTTGTTGTAACAATGCAATGTTTGTGGGCCCAGGACATACTTGAAAATGAGATAAATCTCAATGTATCCTTCCTGGTAAAATATTTTATAAATAAATAAATAAATAAATATCTGTTAACAATAGGATTTTAAAGGGACTCTCAATGCATCATAACAGCAAAGTGCACAGTAGTGGTTATGGTGCTAGGAGTACCCAAGCACCATATGGTTATAGTTTGACTTCTTTCCTAGAGTCCACCGGACACCACTCCACCTTCTCTCAGCAGGACGGGAGAGCTGGAATCTGCTAGCCTGAGCGCTCCTTTGCTGTTAGCTCATTGGCCTAGAGTCTCAGTCGATCACTTTTACCCAATGAGCTGAGCCATCCAATGCCATATTGTACTGATTGCGGTGCTTGGAATGTTCCCTTAAGTTTTGTACAGGGCTTAAAATTTTAAGTAATACATTATTATTCAGGCCTTAAAATGTACTCGCCACGGCAGGTCTAGATTGTCTATGACACATTCACCATTCACATTTCTATACACCAGAGCTACATTTTTATTTGCCAATGGCTAACACTTATAACACTTATTTTTACCTCATATAAAATCCATTCAAGCTATTTTTTAAAAGAAGAAGCTTTTTCAGAGGCACTATTTTAAAATTTATACTGCTCTGCTTACCTTATTTACCCTCATTACGTCAGTGAAATCTTGCACGTCTATTTCTACACTGTAAACACCAATTGCTCATGATTTAAATGAAAATGTATCTGCCATTAGAGTACCATATTCCAGTTTCTATATATGTCAAATGCATTTAAACTTTTGCCGAAGACTCTAGATAAACTAAAGTAATCTAGCTAAATTAAATAAGAAAGCAAGCATTTTCAAGAATTTATTAATGCAATAATTAAAATCATTAAACAATACATTTAATCATGTAGATCAACTTTCAGTAACTATCTATAGTATCTATCTAACCAAGTCATATATAGGAATTGTGTCTTGACCACAGTATGCTTATAATAAACAAAAATAATTCGACCAGTTTTCAAATACAACTTTTTTTTTTTTATCTTCATAGACAGAGGTTGCAGAAAAGGCTGCAGCAAAATTAAAGGAAAAACATGGCAAAGTATACACTGTGGGCTCATCATCTGTTGTGTTGTGTAAGTAGAACATAACAAATATGAATAAGTTTGAATAAAATACCTCAGTATACAAATATATTGTGAGAAAAACATACAGAAAATTAAAGGAACACTATAGGGTCAGGAACACAGACATGTATTCTTGACCCTATAGTATTAAAACCACTATATAGCCCCCATGGCACTCCCTTGCCCCCACCCCCAAATATAGGGAAATCTTACTTTTATTCAAGTCTTTTGGTGCTGGCTCATCCCTTGATCTGCCTCCTTGGTTGACATCATCAGAAGTGATGAATCAGCCAATCACAATGCTGAGATTGCCAAGGTGACAGACCTCAATGCAACTCAGTGAGGAAAGTTTTGGTGTCTCCATGCAGAGGGTGAGCCACTATGACCCCCATATTAATAAAATGGAGGTTAAATCCTCCCTCATGCCCCCAGTGGTCCCCCCGTTCCCCCATGGTGGGGAACACACATACCTAAAATGGTGGGGACATAGTGCCCATGAGTGGCGGGTGGGGACCCTAATAAATTAAAGAGGGGACCTAATGTCCCCCCTGGACCCCACCAATGAGCAGCAGGTGGGTACCCTAAATAAATAATGGGGGGACCTAATGTCCCCCCAGGTCCCCACCCTTGATCGGCGGGCGGGGACCACAAATAATAAAGTGACTAGGGGTCCCCAAGCCCCTAGTCACTCCCCCTCAATAAAAATACCTTACCTACCCCCCTCACCCTAATAATAGTGAAGGGGCAATAAACTAATCTGTATAATAAAATGTCATACTTACCATTAGGTCCCGCCGTGGGTCAGTGGTCGGGGCACGGGGGGGGGGAGGGCACTATATCCCCCCATTTAGGTATTTGTGTTGCCCAGTCACTAGTAGTTTTAAATGTTTAGGCGTCATGCCCCTACTCGCCGCATGCCATGAGTAGGGGCCTGCGGGAGGATTTAAAGGATCACTATAGTGTCAGGAAAAAAAACTCGTTTTTCCTGACACTATAGCAGGCTTCCTCAAACTCTGGCCCTCCAGATGTTGCTGAACTACAACTCCCATGATTCTATGAATTAAATAGATAGGATGAGATTCATGGGAGTTGTAGTTCAGCAACATTTGGAGGGCCGGAGTATGGGGAAGCCTGCACTATAGCATCCTTAGGTCTCCCCCACCCTCAGGGTCCCCCTCCCTTGGCACTGAAGGGGTTAATACCCCTTCAGCTACTTACCTTTATACAGCACCGTGCTCCCTCAGCGTTGGTGATCTCTCCTCCCCCGCCGTCAGCTCCCGAGTGGAGCGGAATGCGCATGCATGGCAAGAGCCGCGTGCACATTCAAACAGTCCATAGGAAAGCATTTCTCAATGATTTCCTATGGACGTTCTGCACGCTGGATGTGAATTTTGCATCCAGCATCGCAGATGCACCTCTAGCAGCTGTCAGGAAGACAGCCACTAGAGGTTGGATTAACCCTGCAATGTAACCATACATCTGAAGGGTTAAAACCTGGGGGACGTGGCATCCAGACCACTTCATTATGCTGAAGTGGTCTGGGTGACTATAGTGTCCCTTTAATCTCTCTTTTATCAATATGGGGGTCATGGTGACCCATACTGATTTATATTTAGTTTTATGACAGCGAGCAGCCACTGGCTGCTCACTGTCATTTAAAAGTGAATATAAATGTATCTTATATGGAAGTGTTAGAGCTGCGGTAAAAGTGCGTGTAGAAAGTAGTTATTTAGATCTAAGTAGCTACTTTTTCATATTGCAATATTGTTATAGTTTTTACTATAACTTTTGGTTACACGTACTCTTACCGTAGCTCTCTATTACTTCTATATAAAATACAGATTTTTATATTCACTTTTAAATGACAGCGAGCAGCCACTGGCGACCAGTCCCTACTACATTGGGGGGACCTAGCACCGGTAGTAGCATGCGGCAGGATTTAACCTGTGCCGGGTCCCCCCTTATTGCACTATTGACTAGGGAGCAATAGGTGCCCAGTGACTAGTAGTTTTAAATTTGTTTAGGGGACATGCCCCTACTAACAGTGTACCGCGAGTAGGGGCATGCAGGAGGATTTAACCTCCCTTTTTAGCAATATGGGGGTCATAGTAACCCTCATAGGTTTTTATACAGGTGAGGGTAGAAATAGTTATTTATTTATTACAAGGAGGGAGCTGGTAGCGCATGCACTGCTATTTTTTTACGCATGCGCAGTGCTGTTTTCAGACAAAAACAAATTCCTTTTTAATGAATTTCATTCTAAAATTAATGTTTTGCGGATGAAATTCGGGTTTGACTAATTCAATTTTAGTTTTGTACGAAATCATTTGTACGAAATGAAAATGTCACTGGTGCACATGTCTACTAAATTTGCAGTGTTAAAACCCGGGCTAGAATGTAAATAGGTAACTGAGATGGGTCTGTTGTTGCAGACATTTTAAGAAAGATATGATAAACTCAAAAAAAGAAGAGGAGGGAAGAGAGACCTTTTTGTAAACAGCTCTAGTCATACCTCCCTGTATGTGACTTACACAGCCTTCCTAAGCACTACCTGTAAAGAGAGATCTAATGTTTAAACTTCCATTATTGCACATTCTGTTTAATTTCAAAGGTCTTATTTCTTGCTCTGATACTAGCCTTCTGGACCCTGCAGGAGCCCCCTGTGTGTGATTAAGGGGCATTAACCTTAGCATGAGAATATAATTTTACCTCTTTGGTAAGATCACACCTTGAATATGCTGTGCAATGTTGGCCACTGGTTCCAAAGAAGGATATTATGGCACTAGAAAAAGTGCAGAAGCAGGCTACAAAATTGATAAAAGGAGTGGAGCATTTTAGTTATGAAGAAAGGTTAACAAATTTAGATCTCTTTAGTTTAGAAAAATGGTGTCTCAGAGGGGATATGCCAGCATTATATTTGGCAACACAAACCATTGTCTGGAAATCTGTTCATAACTAGGACCAGTGGTGTATCCTGGTTTTGTGCTGCCCTAGGCAGGACAAAACTCAGGCGCCCCCCCTCCCCCCGCGCCACCCCCACCCAACCTTTCCCCCCTCCCCGCATTCTAAATACACACACATTCACTGACAGATACGCATACACTAGCTAACAGAAACACACACTCGCTAACAGAAACACACACTAACAGACACACTCACACTCAGTAACAGACAAACACACTCACTAACAGACACACACTAACAGACACACACTCACTCACTAGCAGACACAAACTAGCAGACACACACACTCACTAACATACACACACACTCACAGGCAAACACACACTAACAGACACACACACTAACAGACACACACACTAACAGACACACACACTAACAGACACACACAGTCACACACTAACAGACACACACAGTCACACACTAACAGACACACACACACTAACAGACACACACACACACACACACTAACAGACACACTCACACTCAGTAACAGACAAACACACTCACTAACAGACACACACTAGCAGACACACACACTCACTAACATACACACACACACACACACACTCACAGGCAAACACACACTAACAGACACACACACTAACAGACACACACAGTCACACACTAACAGACACACACACACTAACAGACACACACAGTCACACACTAACAGACACACACACACTAACAGACACACACACACTAACAGACACACACACACACACACACACTAACAGACAAAAACACTAACAGACACACATACTGACACACACAGACTAACAGACACAGACACACACTCACCCACCCACATTAACAAATTTTTTTAAATTTATTTTTAACACATTTTTTATTTATTTATTTTTAACACATTTTTTTTACATTTATTTTTAACACATTTTTTTAAAATTTATTTTGAACACATTTTTTTTTTATTTAACACCTCCCCCAGCCTCCTTACCTTTGGGAATGCTGGGATGGGGGGGTGTCTCTTCCTCCCTGGTGGTCCAGTGGCTGCTGGGCGATCGGGCGGCACTGCCTGGCCAGGGCCGTCTTTAACGCGGGGCAAACGGGGCAGCTGCCCCGGGCCCAGTTGCACCTGGGGGGCCCAGAGCAGCTGCCCCGTGGGCCCCGCGATTTGCGCAGCCCCCCTTGGACCCGGCGGTGCGGCTGAACAGAGCCGCACCGGCCCGCACGCTGAGGAGGCTCCCCGGGTGGCTCATGCACTAAGGGCCACCCGGGCCCGGTCTGGCACTGTGACGCTTAAACAGTGCGACCGGGCCCCTTCCTGTACCGGCTGGGACTTCCTCCCGACGGAGAACACAGCCGCGCGGGAGGAGAATGGCAGGGAGGGGAGTTCCAGAAGAAAACTCCCATCTGCCTCAGCCTGCCACTGGACCCCAGGGAAACCACCCTCCAGGAAAAGGTAAGAACCTGGAGGGTGGCTAAATGTATGCTTGTGTGTAAGTATGTTTGTGTGTGTCAGTATGTCTGTCTGTGTATGTAAGTATGTGTGTGTGTATATGTCAGTAGACCTGTGTGTGTCAGTATGTCTGTCTATGTGTATGTCAGTATGCCTGTGTGTCAATACTTCTGTCAGTGTATGTGTCTGTGTGTGTCAGTGTATGTGTCTGTGTGTGTCAGTATATCTGTCAGCGTATGTGTTTGTCTGTGTGTCAGTATATCTGTCAGTGTATGTGTTTGTCTGTGTGTCAGTATATCTGTCAGTGTATGTGTGTGTGTATGTATGTCTGTGTGTGTCAATACGTCTGTCAGTGTATGTGTCTGTGTGTCAGTATATCTGTCAGTGTATGTGTCTGTGTGTGTATGTATGTCTGTGTGTGTGTCAATACGTCTGTCAGTGTATGTGTCTGTGTGTGTCTGTGTCTGTGTGTGTATGTATGTCTGTGTGTGTGTGTGTGTGTGTGTCAATAAATCTGTCAGTGTATGTGCCTGTGTGTGTATGTATGTATGTCTGTGTGTCAGTATGTCTGCCAGTATATATTTGTGTGTCAGTGTATGTGTGTGTCAGTATGTATCTGTGAATGTTTTAATGTCTGTCTGTGTGTATGTGCCAGTACGTCTGCCTATGTGTATGTCAGTATGCCTGTGTGTGTGTCAGTATGCCTGTGTGTGTGTCAGTATGCCTGTGTGTGTGTGTCAATACGTCTGTGTGTGTGTGTCAGTATGTCTGCCAGTATATATGTGTGTGTCAGTGTGTATCTGTGAATGTTTTAATGTCTGTCTGTGTCTGTATGTGCCAGTACGTCTGTCAGTGTGATTGCACATTGGGCGTAATTGGGGGGAGGGATAGGAGGGGCAGGGCCCAGGGGGCCCAAGAAAATGCATTGCCCAGGGTCCTAATCATATTAAAGACGGCCCTGTGCCTGGCGGGCGGGCGGCCGGCCGGCCGGCGAGGGAGCACTTCCCCTGAGCTGTCTGCTCAGCTCCCTCGCGCGCCTCAGAGTGAGGCTGGGAGCCGGAATATGACGTCATATTCCGGCTCCGCCTCCCAGCCTCACTCTGCGGCTGGCGAGGGAGCTGAGCAGAGAGCTAAGGGGAAGTGCTCCCTCGCCGGCCGCCCGCCCGCCCGCCAGGCAGTGCCGCCCGATCGCCCAGCAGCCCGCCGGCATGTCTGTTAGCCGCAAGGCTAACAAGACATTTGCCTTGGACATTTGGGGGCGTTTTTTTTTGCCGCCCCCTGGAAAATGCCGCCCAAGGCAAATGCCCTGTTTGCCTCGCGGCTAATACGCCCCTGACTAGGACTATACATAGGACAGAAGGTCATGCATTTAGACTGGAAGAAAGAAGATTTAGTCTAAGGCATGTGGAATTCTCTGACTGAAGAGGTTTTATTAAAGTCCATACAGATGTTTAACCCCTTAAGGACACATGACATGTGTGACATGTCATGATTCCCTTTTATTCCAGAAGTTTGGTCCTTAAGGGGTTAAACATCAATTGGATAAAAAATTGCAAAAATGTGATATACACACATATAATTTTTTAATTCGTGGGGTAATAACTTCTTGATCCAAGAAGGTATCTGACTGCCGTTCTGGGGTTAAGAATGCATTTTTCCTAGTTTGTTACATAATTGGATGCGCTTCAGACTGGGTTTTTTGCATTGATTTGGATCAACCGCAAAAACAAATGTGAGAAAGGCTGAACTTGATGAACGTATGTCTCTTTTCAGCTATGTGACTAGGTAACTATTTTTCTATGTAAGGTTCCGTTCACAGAGGAGATTAAAACAGTCACCATCTGATTCAACATGAAACCATTTTTTTCATTGAGGCTGTGTGAGTCACAGACAGGGGAGTGATTTGGCAGAGAACTGAGCAGTGAGACTGCAGTGGCATGATGTATACACCAAAACTGTTTAATTCGGCTGAAGTTGCTTTGGTGCCTATAGTGTCCCTTTCGGTAAAGCAACAAATATACTTCTCTCACATCAACTCCCAAAAGTATACTTCAGAAAAATGATGCTTTAATAAAATGATCTTGGAATAAACTGATATATTCCCAAAACAAAATTATGAAAGTTCTTTTTAAAGTTATTTTGGGGCATACTTTTCTTTTTTTTTTAACAATTCAGGCAAGTATCCAATTTTAAGACAAGATTGTCTCCAAATAGATAGAGTCAGCCTATTAAGAGTTATACCTGCCAGATTTCAAAAAGCAAAAGCAACAGTCCTGAATATTTAGTTTTGTTTTTTTTCACTTGCAGATGATAATTCTGGGTCCTCAGCGGACTGGGCTGCTGACCTTAAAATAAAATTGGCCTATACCTTTGAACTAAGAGATAATGGAACGTATGGCTTCCAGCTACCAGAAAACCAGATTGAGCAAACATGTGAAGAGAACATTATAGCTGTGATGTCCATGTTGGAATATATCAATGAAAAATACCTTGAAAGTAATGCAGTGATTCTCTCTTCATTTTGGTTAAATACACTCCTTTCATGTGCTGTGTGCATGTATTATACACTAATCCATTAACTGTATTGTGCTATCATAGATATCTTAATAGGATTTGATTCTAGATTTGTCCAGATTCATAATAAAATTTCTAATGAAAATCAGCAGCAATTTGCAAGTTTTTGACTGTCCTTTTAGCACACATGGTCAACCAAGTTAGAGTTATGTGGTTGGTTCTCAAGTATTTATTTTGCTGCCAAAATCCATGATTGTCTACATATGTTCTTTACATGTTTGTGAAGAAGTTGAGTATATAGTTCTACTATATTTCTACTTTGAAAGTGGTGAAAGTGACAATGCACATTGTGCCTGTATCATGATTCCTTCTTCAGCAAGTGAAAGCTATAGTAGGGACATATAATGTCTATAGGTATATAAGCTCAGGGCCGTTTGAAGAAATTTGGGGGCCCCAAGCAAAATGGAAATGGACATGATAGCTTTGATTGAGCTATTTCAATCAAACATATAACAACATTTTAACTTTTTAAACATTTTAACAGGTCACGTTACGTTTTAACATAGGACCCTTATTTGATAGCAGCTTCACAAGTCTTGCATCCATTGAACTTGTGAGTTTTTGGACAGTTTCTGCTTGAATTTGTTTGCAAGATGTCAGAATAGCCTCCCAGAGCTGCTGTTTGGATGTAAACTGCCTCCCACCCTCATAGATCTTTTGCTTGAGGATGCTCCAAAGGTTCTCAATAGGATTGAGGTCAGGGGAGGATGGAGGCCACACCATGACTTTCTCTCCTTTTATCCCAATAGCAGCCATTGATGCAGAGGTATTCTTTGCAGCATGAGATGGTGCATTGTCATGCATGAAGATTATTTTATTACGGAAAGCATAGTTCTTCTGTACCAGGGAAGAAAGTGGTCAGTCAGAAACTCCACATACTTTGCAGAGGTCATCGTTACACCTTCGGGGACCCTAAAGGGGCCAACCAGCTCTCTTCCCCTGATTCCAGCCCAAAACATTGCTGACCACCACCACCTTGCTGACGTCGCAGCCTTGTTGGAACAGGGTGGCCGTCCACCAACCGTCCACTACTCCATCCATCTGGACCATCCAGGGTTGCACGGCACTCATCAGTGAACAGGATTGTTTGAAAATAAGTCTTCATGTATTTTTCTGCCCAATGCAGCCGTTTCTGCTTGTAAACATTGGTTAGTGGTGGCCGAATAGAAGGTTTATGCACAGTTGCAAGACTATGGAGGACTCTACACATTGATGTCCGTGGGACTCCAGAGGCACCACCAGCTTCAAATATCTGTTTGCTGCTATGTAATGGTATTTTAGCAGCTGCTCTCTTGATCCGATGCATGAATCTGGCAGAAATCTTCCTCAATGTGCCTTTATCTGCACAAACCCGTGCTCTGAATCCGCCACAAATCTCTTAATAGTGCAATGATCACGCTTAAGTTTTCGTGAAATATCTAATGTTTTCATACCTCGTCCAAGGCATTGAACTATTTCACTCTTTTCGTCAGCAGAGAGATCCTTTTTCTTCCCCATATTGCATGAAAATGGTGCTCTGTTTAATAATGTGGAACACCCTCCTTTAGTAATTTTTCCTTAAATTGGACTCACCTGGCAATCTAATTATCACAGGTGTCCAAGATTGTTTTCAGTGATCAAAAGAGCCCTGAGACACAATGCCATCCATGAGTTAAACTGAAAAACAAAATATTTAATCTTTGTGACACTTAAATAGAATTTGCATAATAATTTGGAACAGGGTGTAATGAGGCCGAAAGATGGCTGAAACGATCATCGAGTGTTGCTGTATCTCTCGTGCCGGCATTTCGGTTCTGGTCTGCCCTTATGAGTGGGATCAGCCTGATATGCCTTGTAACTGGTTCTCTCTGTAATGGCACAAGTGAGCAAAAACCATTTTGAGACCTTGGCAGGGATTTACCAAAAAGCAAGTTACTGAGTTCCTCTAAGCTTTTGTCTGTTCTCATATTCTTTGTATATGTATACAATATCTGTGTGACAGAACCATCCGTCTGTCTAGTGCTTTGGTGGATTCGGCTATTTTGTACCATCCGTCTAAATGACTGATTCGTTATGTTATGAAGCATGTTTTACCGTTCCAGCCTGTTTTCCAGCCGTTCACCTCATTTCGCAAGAACTCCATGTCTAACATATGGGTGGCCGCCATTTCGGGACTTTTGCACGTGTTCGCGGCCATCTTGCGTGCGAACAGCGGTGTTTGCCTGTGAACGCGTGGAACTAAAAACGGATACCCAAACAGGCGAACACCGCTGAGACCTCCATACACCCAGAAATCCGTGTTGGAACTACCGAACGACGAGCCATTCGGTAGTTACCTGTAATCGGCTGTGGGGAATCCAGCGAACTCGGAGATAGTTGTGGATGATGAGGATTTCGTATGATTCTAACCGGCGAACGGAGACCGACTGCAGGGCCAAAACTTGTGGAACTCTTTTCGGCTAGAAGATCCGTGCAGTCGGTCAAAACTTCAATCATCCATAACTCCCGAACCCCTTAACCGAATGGGCTGGGATTTGGACAGAGTGTTCCCCTAACCAAGACCTTTCAAGCGTTGCTGGACTTAAAGGTGTACCCCCTGGTTTTGGGGTACATCCAGAACTGGGGTAAAATATTGTACAGTATAATTGTGTTATGTGGTTATCTGAGGGGAGGAGAGGTGGGGGTGTTACCCTGTGTATAATTGGTTATTTTCATCCTCCCCCTGGGAGTGCCCCGTGTGTGCCTTTTCCTAATAAAAAGCAGGCTGGATGTTCCAGTCCTCAGATCTTGTTTTGACCCTCAACACGGAGCTTCAGTCTCGTTATTGGGGGGATTCTTATTTACGCTTAAGGACTATTATTGGGAAACTTATGCCGTTTGGTGGATATCGTTATTCGAGAAATTACTGCTTCCCCTGGTTATGGTTCGTGGATTATACAGTATACGAACAAGGACTTGATACGGTGAGAGGGGAAGGTGGACTAAACGGTGATTTACTTATTAAGACAAAAGGTGTCTTAACAATTGGTGGCAAGCGACGGGATGAATCCCACAACACAGAAGGAAAGAAATGCAGTATGAACAGTTAAGACGTGCTACTCTTAAGGACATAATAGAACGCCGAGGTCGATCAGCAAGCAATTTAAAGAAACGGGAAATTATTGCTTTGCTAAGGGAAATGGATGCAACACAGGGAACGGAGAGCGCTAATGTGCCCAGCAGTTTGGATTTAACACCCGAGGAAATACAATTTAACCGGGCAGTGCAAATAAGGCTGGCACACTTTGGCCCCAACCCCTCAGCAGACATTGTGGAACGTGTGCAAGCCGCAGTAGCAGCACACCAAGCACTCCAAGGAAGAGGAGCTGCAGCAGCAGAGGTACCCAATAACGATTCCGGAAGGAAAAAGGTACCATTTGCTGCATTTAAAATTTTTATTGAGAATGAAGGAGAGATCGATGGGTTCCTGGCCGATTTTGAGAGGCAGTGTGCTCTACACCAGGTACCCACAGATCAATGGGTCACCATCCTCTCTGGGAAATTATCCGGCCGGGCTAGTGACGCATTTCGGGCCATCCCAGAGGAGGAGATCACCAGCTACCGGGCAGTGAAGGATGCGCTCCTAGCCAGGTATGCGGTGACCCCAGAAGTTTACAGACGGCGCTTCAGGGAAACCAACAAGCAAAGTGGCGACTCTTATGTGGAATGGGCTTGCAGAGTTCACCGTACTGCAGCCCACTGGATGGCGGGATGCCAAGCAGTATCGGGGGAGGAGGTGCTGCAGGTATTTTTACTGGAACACTGCTTCGAGAAATTGCCTACCGGGGTCCGGGAGTGGGTCAGAGATAGAAAACCCTCTACCCTACCTGAGGCGGCCCGGTTGGCAGACGAATATACTGATGCTCGCAAACTGGACAATACCGTTGTTAAAGTTCCGACCAGAGTGGAATACCGACCAGCAGCCCCTCCAATTCCAACAACATACCAACCCCAAGTGCATCGCAACCCGGTAGTACCACCGACCAATACTTATGTGCAGCCATCCAAATTTAATGCCAGGGATTATTCCCAACCCATCCGGTGCTTTCTGTGCAAACAGTTGGGACACAAGCGCCCGGAGTGTCCACTGAACCACGCCAACCAAGCTCAGTCCTGGAGGAGACCAGCCAACACGAATCAGCGACCACCACAGCCTGCTGCTCACTGTGTAGAGCAGGAGGAATTCTGGGGCATCTTGCACGAAGCCGACCCGGTGCAAGCAGCCCATCAGGACAATCGCCAGCAACACCGGCAGACTGTGAAACTAAATGGCCGAGTGGTAAATGGATTTAGAGACACAGGAGCCACCATGACACTGCTCCAAAAGAACTTAGTCTCAGAACACCAGCACACAGGAGACACAGTGGCCATGAGGGTAGCAGGGGGAGCCGTATTCCGGTTACCTGTTGCCCGTGTTCACCTAGATTGGGGAGTGGGCGCCAGACACGTAGATGTTGGAGTTATGAAAGACTTGCCCGCTGATGTGCTTCTTGGGAATGATTTGGCCCCTTTGGTTTCGGCCTATGCTCCGATGGGCCCCTTGGACGTTAACCCAGTGACTACTCGTTCTCAGACCCGTGCCTCTGGAACCAGCCCACCTGCTGAGGAGACCCAGGTAAGACCCTTTTCCCCGACTGACACCTTAGCTCAGACCCCCTTACGTTGGGATTCCCCAGAGGAGTTTGGGAGGGAAACCCGGGCCGATCCGACCCTTCAAAAGTACAGGGACAGAGCAGATGCTGGAGAGGAAGGGATAGACGGGGAGCGGTATAAGTGGGTGGGGGACAGGCTATACAGAATCCCGAAACCTTCCCAGAAGAAGATAGCCCCTCCGCAGAATCACCAGCTGGTGGTGCCCGCAAAATACCGGCAGGAGCTTCTGCGGATAGGGCACGATGTCCCTTTAGCAGGACATCTAGGGTCCCGCCGCACGGCCTATAGGATCTCCCAGAATTTCTTTTGGGCCAACTTCAACCAGGCTGTGCGGATATATTGCAGTACTTGTGACACATGTCAACGGGTAGGAAAGCGGGGGGACCACCCTAAGGCTAAACTATCATCGATGCCTATTATAGGGGAGCCCTTTTCCCGCATAGCTGTTGACATTGTGGGTCCACTGGCCAGGGCTAGTCCATCAGGCAAGAAGTATATTCTTACTGTAGTGGACTATGCCACTCGCTATCCAGAGGCAGTAGCACTGTCTAACATAGAGGCAGAGACGGTTGCTGATGCCCTGGTTAGGATTTTTACCAGGGTTTGGTTCCCTAAGGAGATTCTCTCTGACCAGGGAACCCAATTTACTGCGGTGCTCACCCAGCAGCTGTGGAAAGTGTGTGGCATTAAACCCTTGCTTAGCTCGCCTTACCATCCACAGACTAACGGTCTTTTCGAGCGTTTTAACGGTACCCTCAAACAGATGCTGAGAACCTTTACAGACACTTGCAGGGACTGGGAGAGATTCCTGCCTCACCTACTGTTTTCATACCGGGAGGTGCCCCAGGAATCTACTGGGTTCTCCCCCTTTGAGTTACTGTATGGGAGACGGGTCCGCGGACCCCTAGATCTCATCCGGGGACACTGGGAAGGGGAGACTAAGCAAGAAGGGACCCCCATAGTGCCATATGTTCTGGAACTTCGGGACCGCATGGAGAAACTGTCCCTGATGGTAAGGGAGAATCTCCAGGCGGCCCAGGGGAGACAGAAAAGATGGTACGATCAGGGTGCCCGACAGCGAGCCTTCCAGGTGGGGCAAAAAGTATTAGTGCTCAAACCTGTGAAGGCCAACAAGATGCAAGCCTCTTGGCAAGGCCCGTACAAAATAGTAGCGCAGATCTGCGATACTACCTATTTGATAGCCAGCTATTCAGACGAGAGGGTCCAGAGATCCTTTCATGTGAACATGCTGAAAGAGTATCAAGAACGACCGGAGAACATTGCAGCCGTATGTGCCCCAGCTACAGATGACCCTGAGAATTTGCCTCTCCCTGATCTATTAGAGAGGGACCCCCAGACTGACCTCACCGCCCTCGTACAGTTAGGAGACAGGTTAAACCCCACAGAAAGGATCCAAGCGAAACAGTTGTTGTGGGAGAAACAAGCAACTTTCTCCCAGGAGCCAGGTTACACCCACCTCGCTGTACACAAGGTAGAGACCCCTGGACAGACCCCCTTACGACAGCCGCCTTACCGTATCCCTGAAGCAGTCCGAGATGGAATGCGGAAGGAGATACAGGAGATGACCCAGCTTGGGGTCATCGAACCCTCTGACAGCCCTTGGGCTTCGCCTGTAGTCCTAGTACCTAAGAAAGATGGGACCACCCGGTTCTGTGTGGACTACAGGCGACTCAACGAGCGGACCACCACTGACGCCTACCCGATGCCCCGGGTAGACGAATTACTAGATCGTATTGCCAGGGGACGTTATCTGACCACCATAGACCTATGTAAGGGCTACTGGCAGATTCCCCTGGCCGAGGATGCTATCCCCAAGTCGGCCTTCGTCACCCCATTTGGCCTGTACCAATTTAGGGTCATGCCTTTTGGGATGAAGAATGCCCCGGCTACCTTCCAACGGATGGTGGATAGACTCCTGGATGGCTTCCAAGAATTTGCCTGTGCATACTTGGACGACATAGCGATCTATAGTGGGTCCTGGGAGGAACACCTGGTACACATAGGGGTGGTACTGGATAAGATTCGGGCCGCCGGCCTGACATTGAAGCCAGAAAAGTGCCATGTAGGTATGGCAGAAGTACAGTACCTGGGTCACCGAGTGGGATGTGGGAACCAGAGACCAGAGACCGCCAAAGTAGAAGCGGTGGCTAACTGGCCCACACCCACTACTAAGACCCAGGTATTGGCCTTCCTAGGGACAGCAGGGTACTACCGACGTTTCGTTCCTGACTACAGCTCTATTGCTAAGCCCCTGACAGACCTGACGAAAAAGAATTTGCCTAAGCAGGTCCTGCGGTCCCCGGCTTGTGAAGCTGCGTTCCAGGCACTGAAACAAGCTCTCGTGAATGCCCCTATCTTGGCTGCCCCAGTCCCTAACAAACGCTTTCTCGTTCACACAGATGCTTCCATGTATGGACTGGGGGCTGTGTTAAGCCAAGTTGGGGAAGATGGAGGAGAGCATCCTGTCGCATACCTCAGCCGAAAATTACTACCCCGAGAAGTGAGTTATGCGGCAGTTGAGAAAGAATGTTTAGCCCTAGTCTGGGCATTGAAAAAGTTAAGTCCCTACTTGTATGGGCAAGAGTTTTCCCTTGTAACGGATCATAACCCCCTCGTTTGGCTTAACCGGGTCTCAGGCGACAATGGGAGACTGCTGAGATGGAGCTTGGCATTGCAACCTTACAACTTTACTATTAGCTACAGACCCGGTAAGCTGAACGGAAATGCGGATGGCTTATCACGGCAAACCGACATATCCACCACCTCTTAGTCCGGGCATCCCCAAGTTGACCCGCCACAGGGTCAAGCCGGGTCTGCCGGAGTGTTCCACAAGGGGGGAGCCGTGTGACAGAACCATCCGTCTGTCTAGTGCTTTGGTGGATTCGGCTATTTTGTACCATCCGTCTAAATGACTGATTCGTTATGTTATGAAGCATGTTTTACCGTTCCAGCCTGTTTTCCAGCCGTTCACCTCATTTCGCAAGAACTCCATGTCTAACATATGGGTGGCCGCCATTTCGGGACTTTTGCACGTGTTCGCGGCCATCTTGCGTGCGAACAGCGGTGTTTGCCTGTGAACGCGTGGAACTAAAAACGGATACCCAAACAGGCGAACACCGCTGAGACCTCCATACACCCAGAAATCCGTGTTGGAACTACCGAACGACGAGCCATTCGGTAGTTACCTGTAATCGGCTGTGGGGAATCCAGTGAACTCGGAGATAGTTGTGGATGATGAGGATTTTGTATGATTCTAACCGGCGAACGGAGACCGACTGCAGGGCCAAAACTTGTGGAACTCTTTTCGGCTAGAAGATCCGTGCAGTCGGTCAAAACTTCAATCATCCATAACTCCCGAACCCCTTAACCGAATGGGCTGGGATTTGGACAGAGTGTTCCCCTAACCAAGACCTTTCAAGTGGTGCTGGACTTAAAGGTGTACCCCCTGGTTTTGGGGTACATCCAGAACTGGGGTAAAATATTGTACAGTATAATTGTGTTATGTGGTTATCTGAGGGGAGGAGAGGTGGGGGTGTTACCCTGTGTATAATTGGTTATTATCATCCTCCCCCTGGGAGTGCCCTGTGTGTGCCTTTTCCTAATAAAAAGCAGGCTGGATGTTCCAGTCCTCAGATCTTGTTTTGACCCTCAACACGGAGCTTCAGTCTCGTTATTGGGGGGGATTCTTATTTACGCTTAAGGACTATTATTGGGAAACGTATGCCGTTTGGTGGATATCGTTATTCGAGAAATTACTGCTTCCCCTGGTTATGGTTCGTGGATTATACAGTATACGAACAAGGACTTGATACGGTGAGAGGGGAAGATGGACTAAACGGTGATTTACTTATTAAGACAAAAGGTGTCTTAACAATCTGTAGCCCTTTTTTCACTGTATACTGATGGTCAGGGGGTTAGGATCATTGTATGTGTTTTTCTTTTTTGAATGTGGGTGCAGAGGGCGTCTTAGAATTCTGTACCTACAGGTCCATAATATGTAAATCTGGACCTCTTTGGAATCTGTCTGTTTTGGAATATTTCCTGTGTTCTCACTACATTTTACGAGTCAACCACTACTTGTTAACATTCCTGCAACTACTGATAGTGATTAGCAGCTGTTTACCAACTGCAAAATGTTACCAGTAGTGATAGGAGGCCTCTCAACTGCCACTACTGAAAGCCAGACTCAGGAAAGTACTGACTAACGGCTCCATTATTTTCCATGGGAACCAGTCATTGCAACCATGTAATAACTGTTTAATGATTTCTGCTAACCCAACACTACTGTTTAACGAATTCTGCTAGCCCATCCCACAACCCCTCCCGCCGTGACTACTACTAGTAGCCACTGACACTTAACACTAGCTTGAAATCACAGTTTGACAGGTATTTGTTGAAAAAATCCTCTTGTTATTTTTTTCCAAGTGTGTTCAGTCATTTGTGTGCTGTGCAAACAGGGCCGGTGCAAAGATTTTTGGCTACACAGGCGAAGGTGAATTTTGCGCCCCCCCCCCCCCCCCCCCCCCCAGGGACAGGGGGACAGGGGCTGTAGTTGAGAGTTAGGGGCTGTAATTGAGTAGTTAGGGGCTGTAGTAGGGGAACAGGGGGGGAACAGGGGCTGTAGTTAAGAGTTAGGGGCTGTAATTGGGGGCTTAGTAAATGTAGTGGGGAATTGGGGCTGTAGTAGGGGGTTAGGGACTGAAGTAGGTTGATGGCTGCAAGTGGGAACAGGGGCTGTAGTGTGGGGGATATGGGCAGCAATTGGGGGAGAGGGGCTGTAGTGGGGGTAAGGACTGTAGTAAGGGAATAGGGGCTGTACAAGGGAGTGGAAGGGATGTGAAGTAAGGGAGTTAGGGGATGTAGAAGGGAGTATAGGGGCTGTGGTGGGAGCAAATGGGCAATGTGGTTGGAAAAGGGAAGTAGAGGGGGACACAGGGGCAGAATGGTGTGGGCACAGGCTGTAACGAGGGACACTGCGGCAATAAAGCAGTGTCACAGGAGCAGTATGGTGGGGGTAAATGGGAAGTAGAGAGGGGGACGGGGGGAACAGGGGCTGTATAGGGGGTAGGGGAAGTAGAGGGGGGAGACAGAGGCAGTAGAGGCGTGTGAAAGGGGGGCAGAGGCAGGGGGCAGGGTCTGTAGAGGGAAATAGAGGAGGCACAGGGGATAAAGAGGGGGTCACAGAAGCAATAGAGGGGGACATGGGCAGTATACTGGGGACAGGGGCTGTAGAGGGGGGACATGGGCTGTATAGGGGGCGCATGGGCAGTATGGTGGGGTAGAGGCTTTAGAGGGAAATAGAGGGGCTGTAGACAGGGCAGGGGCTGTAGATGGAAATAGAGGGACTGTAGAGGGGCAGTATGGTGGGGCAGGGGTTATGGAGGGAAATAGAGGTGCTGTAGAGTGGCACATGGGGCAGTAGAGGAGGACAGGGTCAGTATGGTGGGGCAGGGGCTATAGAGGTGCTGTAGAGGGACACATGGGGCAGTATGGTGGGGGCAGGCGCTATAGAGGGACGTAGAGGGGGCATGGGCAGAATGGTGGGGGCAGGGGCTATAGAGGGAAGTAGAAGTGCTGGAGAGGGGCACATGGGGCAGTATAGTGGGGACAGAGGCTATAGAGGGGCTGTTAAGGGGCAGGGGTAGTATGGTGGGGCAGGGGCTGTAGAGGGGGCAGAGGTAGTATGGTGGGGCAGGGGCTATAGAGGGGGCAGGGGCAGTATGGTGGGGCAGGGGCTATAGAGGGGGCAGGGGTAGTATGGTGGGGCAGGGGCTATAGAGGGGGCAGGGGCAGTATGGTGGGGGCGCAGTATGGTGGGGGCAGGGGCAGTATGGTGGGGGCAGTATAGTGTATAGTGGGGGCAGGGGCAGTATGGTGGGGGCAGGGGCAGTATGGTGGGGGCAGGGGCAGTATGGTGGGGGCAGGGGTAGTATGGTGGGGGCAGGGGTAGTATGGTGGGGGCAGGGGTAGTATGGTGGGGGCAGGGGTAGTATAGTGGGGCAGGGGCAGTATAGTGGGGCAGGGGCAGTATGGTGGGGGCAGGGGCAGTATGGTGGGGGCAGGGGCAGTATGGTGGGGGCAGGGGCAGTATGGTGGGGGCAGGGGTAGTATAGTGGGGGCAGGGGTAGTAAAGTGGGGGCAGTAGAGAGGGGCTGCAAAAAAAAACAAAAAAACTTTTGATTTAAAAAAATAAAATAAAAGTAAACATACTAAAAGTTATTCCCCTTCCCCTCCCAGGGGCTTACCTTGGGCCAGGAGGCAGAACCTTATCCCTGGTGGTCGGCTGGGACAGGCTGGAGCTGCTGCAGATAGTCAGGACCGCTGGGGAGTCTGGAAGCAGTAGAAGTCCCGCCCCCTTCTGACATCATCAGAGGAGGACGGCTGACTTCACTGCCAGGCTCCTGTGTGCTGGCTACAGGGAGAGAGGTGAGATTAAAAATCCGAGTCTCCAGCTAGAGGCAGGGGATTCGGATTTTTGCGCCCCCCTCCTCTGGCGCCCTAAGGCGGCCGCCTGTGCTGCCTTATGGACGCGCCGGCCCTGTGTGCAAATGTGCGTGCAGTGTGCAGTGCACTATTTCCTGTGTGCAGTGTAGGGTTAAAGTAGGCTTAAAGTCAAACAAAACAACTTTACAGTAGTAAATCCATCAAGCACCAATTTCATTTTTCAAAAAAGACTATTTTACTGAATAAAGCTGTCTTAGTTTACACAATCATTTATATTCCAAATATAAATTAATAATAAAAAAAAACACCATCATTAATGTTACATCCCATTCCAAAGAAGCAATTGAGGAAGGGTAGGGGTGTTGAAGGGAGTCATGTTCCCCAATCCACCATCGGTAGTAATGCCATGGCCTCTGAGAGTCTAAACACCACTTCATCGACCATGAAGACTGCTGCCACCTCCACCACTGCTACCACCACTATTTAGTCTCCAGATAGTGGGATTATCGATAAATCCATTATGTCTGATTCACCGCACAGGAGGCAATTATTGTTTCTCAATCTTGCCGATCTGAGAACTTGAGCACAGCAGCTGCTTCTATCACAGTTAGTTGAAACTATTTTCCTGGAGGCCCCACAAAAAGCGAATAAGGTAGAGAGCAGAGTATACTTTGTAAGGCCCATCATATAAACTATTTACTAAAAAGGTAGAGCATAGTACCAAAGTAGTGTCCCCGATGTCTTGTCTTGGCACTCTGCATCTTCTTCACCACCACCTCCATCTATCTGTATCTTTGAAATAATCTCATGAAGACAGTAATAATATAAAGGGAGTAATATATGAATGTAAATAAATTACAAAACGGTCAAAAGAATACAGTCCAAATTTCCCAAAACATTATTGCTCCACACTACAACTGTATTAAGACGGCTGCCATGTTCTCCGACCTGTGTATCATCACAGGTGCCACTAGTCAAAGTTAGAGGGGAGTGAGAGAACATGTGTAGTACATTCCAGCAATAACACTGTCACACTGCAAATTAAATTACCCATTCAGTGTGAATACCTGCTCTCACAGGTCTCCTCTTTGCTCTCTTTGCAGTACACAGTGCTCTGTGCAGCGGTGTACATACCGCGGTCGCAGGGGTTGCAGCTGCAACCAGGCCCATCACTCCAGGGGGCCCGGCTGCCCTGCGGACACCTGCGACCGGGTACCCACCTCCATCTTTTGTGGCCCCAGCCCGTGCGGCAAACTGCCGTGGCCGCCGTCCAAGGGGTCCATCGGGTGGCTCATGCTGTCAGGGCCACCCAATGGATATGGATTGTAAAGGGGCCCAGTCAGCGCTGAGTGCACGTCACTCCTCCCAGCTAACACACAGACCGTGCGGGAGGAAGGAGGAGGGAGTCAAAGTGGGAACTCTGACTCCCATCAACCTGAGCCACCACTGGACCCCAGGGAATGTCACCCTCCTGCACCTAAAAGGTAGGAAACAGGAGGGTGACTTAAACATTTTGTGTGTGTTTGTTTGTTTGTATGTGTTTTTTTATATGTATGTGTGTCTTGTGTGTGTGTCTGTATGTATGTGTGTGTGTCTGTATGTATGTGTGTCTGTATGTGTCTTTGTGTCTGTATTTATGTATGTGTGCCTGTCTGTTTGTAGGTGTCTTTGCGTGTGTGTGTGTGTGTGTGCCTGTCTGTGTCTGTGTGCCTGTCTGTGTGCCTGTATGTATGTGTGCCTGTCTGTTTGTATGTGTGTGTGCCTGTGTGTGTGTCGGTCTGTATGTATATATGTGTCTGTGTGTGTCGGTCTGTATGTATGTATGTATGTGTCTGTCTGTATGTATGTATGTGTGCCCGTCTGTTTGTATGTGTGTGTTCCTGTGTGTGTGTCGGTCTGTATGTATGTATGTGTCTGTGTGTGTCGGTCTGTATGCATGTATGTGTCTGTCTGTATGTATGTATGTGTGCCTGTCTGTTTGTATGTGTGTGTGCATGTGTGTGTGTCGGTCTGTATGTATGTGTGTATGTATGTGTCTGTGTGTGTCGGTCTGTATGTATGTTAATATTCATAACTTCCAAACCATACATGCAATTCACATAAGCGGTATACAAACATATGTCAAAATCATACAAATTGGTCCAGTGGTTCAAAAGTTAGGTGGAAGTCCTATTTGACCGACTGCAAGCATGGCATTCCTGCCCAAAACAGTTCCACAGATTCAGGCTGTGCAGCCGGTCTATCTTCTCTTCTATCCTGGAGATTATTGACTTAAGTGGGTGTGGTAACTTAATTATCTCCAGGTACAGGGAATATCTCCATTTACAACAACAGAAAAAATACATAAAAATACACAATTCCCATTATACTGAACAAAACCCCCACATTCAACCTATCCCCATATAGCTTGGATCTGAGCGCTCAATATATCCGAACAGCGCTCAGATCCCATGAAACAGAATAAAATCGCCATGGGGTTAAAGTTTAGCAAGGGCTGATGAGAGATTGAGGAGGGACAAAGCAGCCAGTTTAAACTGGTCTGGCAGTGTCCCTGGGACAACGCCCTGCTAGAGAAACAATAGACAGGAAAAAGGGTGAGGGGGAGAGGCACATTTTCTCATGTAATTAAAGGGGCAGAAAAAGTGTGTTTCAATCCAATATGCCCAAATAATGTTTCTAAAGGGCCATATACCCCAGGGCCATAGTCATAAGGCAGGAGGCTGGCAATCAGGCTCCTCCAAAAGCAGGGGGAAATGGCAGTTGGTCACATAAAAAGCCAGTGACAAAAGGCAGTTTGTCACAGAAGGTAACTAGAGGAGTATCCTTCTTAAAAATTAATTGGATGGCGTAAGCCAGCTATGGCCAGCTGCTGATGGAGAGGCAACTGTACCTCTAAATTATGTTCCGGGAAAACTCCTGATGTGGAGCTGCAGATAACTGTGAGTTAAGAAAATGATGATACTTGGGGTATGTCCCATAACTGGGTTTTTGGGTAGTGAGCAGAGTGAGTGGTCAGCATCCATGAGACAGATATAATTACACTTAATAGTCCTGAGAAGACAAGTATATGATGGATTTGTTTGTCTGTTAGAAGAGCAGAAAAGAAGAGGGAGTCCATATCCAGAACCAGTGTAAAAGCCAAGGGTCAGTCTGAGTAACCTGAGGGGTAGTCAAAGACAGAAACTATGTCCAGATGCAAGATAATCCTAGGGATCATACTTTCCATGTAGGCAGTATTGAAATAGGAGTCAGGAAGCTGGAGATCTGAGTTGTGAAGCCAAGGTTTGATGCCAGGAGATCAATCTGACAGTGTTGGAAGAGAGAGGAAAAAGCTTAATCAAATACATACATTTATTGGGGTGATGGAGAGTGCGGGAAAGGCTAAGTCAGCTGCAGAGCATGGTCACATGGTGGTAAGACACTAGATGCGTCATGAGGCGGGAACAAAATCAAATAGGACATTGACACAGGAACATTGATTTAAATAAAGAAGCAATTAAAGGCATAGAACTAAATATTCCCCACAGCCATAGTTGATATGAAGCTATCATGATACATTAATTATTTTTGTTGTATTGTAGTTGAATTTTTTTTAGAGTTTTCTTTTTGCGGTTCAGTGCTTTTTAAAATTCTTATTATAGCATAGAGATATTATGGATATTTTGGGGAGACAGAAAAATAATTGAAGAACATAATATTTAACAAGAAAAAAGATGTCTAATGGTAAATATATTTATTTAAATGTATTAGTTTTATTGTCCAATTCACTTTAACGTCTGCATTCCAAGCATCCCTCTTGCTTGTTTTTAATCTGATTACATTTCTTGTTTGTGTTCCAGCTATTACTCCTCTTGCATTCCACCACATATAAAACTCCAATTGCATTCTACCACACATGAATATGTCTTTGGTTTAAACTAAATATTTAATCTGGTGGATGTCACAAACTCCAAATTGTAGTAATAGAACATCTAACTGGCATAATTTAGGCCAGAACTGTTGATTTGTAAATTCTTAAAATTCTAAAAATAAGTCAATTTCATAATTAGAATTTTGATCTAAAAAATGAATTAATATGCATGTCTCCCAGGTTTTGTTGCCATGGTACCAAACTACAACCTGATAATATATTAATTGTGAACGGTTTAGATTTACTCTTTTAGGCCCCAAGGCCAGTTTCCTCAATGTACCCAAACCATTTAGGCCTTCATATGAACATATATGCAAATAGTTTGGTGTATGCGTTTGGATGGGGGAATGCAATAAGTTTAGTGTATGTGACTGGATGGGGGAATGCGATAAGTTTAGTGTATGTGATTGGATGGGTGAGTGCGACAAGTTTGGGGTATGTAATTGGATGGGCGAATAAAACCACTAAGGGATATGATTAGATGATGAGAGTGACTAAATGCGTGGTTGGATGGCAATATGGAGTAGGTAGGTGCTGGTGACATATGATGTTATAGAATCGGGAATGTGACAGGATTAGTGGGTATGACTGGGGGCTGGGAGGTGGAGGTATGTGAATGGGTGGGTAGGAGAATAGGACTAGCCCAGAGTATGTAGTTGGGTGGGTGGGTGCGTGGTTTCATGTCATTGTGTGACTTGGTGGAAGTAGATAAAGTGGGTGTGAATGTGATATGATGATGAGTGTAAATTACAAATAGGTGAGCAGATAGGTGATAAGATAGTTGAGTGATTTGGTAGTATGGTACAGGGTGGTTGCATTTAAGTGATTGGTGGTGAGCTTGGTGTGTATGACTTGTGATGTGTTTGTGTAAGTAATTGGGAGGTTAAGGGTGAGATTTATTTTGCAGTGTGTATATGTTATAGTAACTGGAAAGTACAGTGTGGATTTTGTGACAAACTGGGAGCGCATAAAAGTGAAGTAAAGACTATCAAGTAAATTTAGAATGCTAAATCAGAATTGCCAAACTTAGAGAATGATACGTATACCGGACCTTAGAATGGCCGGACTAACGTACAGAGAATATAGAGAATGGTCAGAGACAAGCCGAGGTCGAGGGAACGAGAGGACAGGTAAGCGAGGAACAAGCCGGGTCAAGGATAACAGAGGTAAACAGAGTAAGTGAAACAAGCCGGGTCGGAACCAAAGGGATAACTGAAAATACCAGAGCACTGTGTGACTAGGCAGGCTAGAACCACGACAGGGCAATGAGCAAATGAGAGAAGCACTGTTAAATACCCTGGCTCAGAAGGGTAGACACGCCTCCGACGAATCCTGATTAGTCTCCAAACAATTGAGTGACAGGTCGTTCCGGGTTGGCGTCATGACGTCGACTTCCGGACGTCATGCTACAAAAGGAAGTGACTCCCTCGCGCCCGGCGTTTATGTGACCGGGTGGACCGCAAGGAACATGGGAAACAGACCGTCTGGATGGATAGACGTCTAAGTCTCTACCTCTCCCAGAGGTAGAGACCTCAGGTACCCTGACAGTACCCCCCCTCTCAGATACGCCCACCGGGCGGAATGAACCGGGACGAGATGGGAAGCGGAAGTGAAACGCCCTGCGGAGGTGAGGAGCATGAACATCCTCCTGAGGCACCCAACTCCTCTCCTCAGGACCATATCCCTTCCAATCGACCAGATATTGCACTTTCCCCCGGGAGATTCGAGAATCGATGATAGCGTTAACCTCATACTCCTCCTGACCCTCAACCTGAACAGAGCGAGGAGAGGAGACTGTGGAGGAAAATCTGTTACAGACTAGTGGTTTCAGCAATGAAATATGAAATGAGTTAGGGATGCGTAAGGCAGATGGAAGAGCTAGACGATGCGCAACTGGATTAATTCGAGTCAGCACCCTGTAAGGTCCAATATAACGAGGAGCGAACTTCATGGAAGGCACTTTTAAACGCATGTTTCTTGTACTCAACCATACTCTATCACCTGGAACAAACACCGGAGCCGCTCTTCTACGTTTATCAGCGTGTTTCTTAACCAGCATAGAATTGTGCAGAAGAATTTGTCGAGTCTGATCCCACAACTTCCTCAAATTGGCAACATGAACATCAACCGACGGTAACCCTTGGGAAGGAGAAGCCGAGGGAAGAATAGATGGGTGAAAGCCATAATTCATGAAGAAGGGGCTTGAATGAGTAGAATCACAAACGAGATTGTTGTGTGCAAACTCCGCCCAAGGAATCAAACCAACCCAATCGTCCTGGTGTTCAGAAACAAAACAACGTAAATATTGTTCAATCTTTTGGTTGGTGCGTTCAGCAGCTCCGTTAGACTGAGGATGATAGGCAGAAGAGAAATTCAATTTGATACCCAGTTGAGAGCAGAAGGACCTCCAAAAACGGGAAACAAATTGGGAACCCCTGTCAGACACAATTTGGGAGGGTATCCCATGTAAACGAAAAATCTCCCTAGCGAATATCTCTGCCAATTCGGGGGAAGATGGGAGTTTAGGCAGAGGAACGAAGTGAGCCATCTTGGTGAATCTGTCAACCACGGTGAGGATAACAGTCTGTCTTTTAGAGATAGGTAAATCGACAATGAAGTCCATAGCTAAACAGGACCATGGCTTCTCTGGAACCTCTAAGGGATGCAGAAATCCACATGGGAGCGTATGAGGTTGCTTAGTCTTAGTACAGACCTCACACGTACCGATGAAATCCTTAACATCCTTACGTACAGCAGGCCACCAGAAATCTTTGGAGATTAAAGCATACGTCTTGCGAATGCCAGGATGCCCAGCTACCTTGCTGTTGTGGAAACACCTTAACACTTCCAGTTGGAGAGCAGGAGGAACGAAGTGTCTATCCCCAGGAGTCTGTTTAGGAGCTAGATGTTGTAACTTCATGATCTCAGCAAGCAACGGAGAATGAATCCTGAGATTCGTGTTAGCGATGATATTACATTTAGGAACTATCGAGGAAAGAACTGGCTCAGCTATAGTGGACGGTTCATATTGGCGAGATAAAGCATCGGCTTTAGAGTTCTTAGAACCAGGTCTATAAGTAAGCACATAATTGAAGTGAGTCAGGAATAAGGACCAACGAGCTTGCCTGGCGGATAGACGCTTAGCCTCCCCAATATAGGACAAGTTCTTGTGGTCCGTTAGAATCGTAACAGGATGTAAGGTCCCTTCTAATAAATGTCTCCACTCCTTTAGGGCCATAATGACCGCTAACAGTTCCCTGTCACCGATGTCATATCTGCTTTCAGGACCAGATAGTTTCTTAGAGAAAAAACCACAAGGGTGTAACGGTTTGTCCACCCCTAACCTTTGTGACAGAACAGCACCTACTCCCGTCTCAGAGGCATCGACCTCGAGTAGGAACGGCAGAGTCGTATCGGGATGGACTAAAATTGGAGCAGAAGCAAAAAGTTCCTTGAGAGTCTTGAAAGCAACAAGGGCCTCAGTAGACCAGGTCTTAGTATCAGCCCCTTGTTTGGTCATATTGGTAATAGGCGCAATAATAGAAGAGTATCCCTTAATAAAGCGCCTATAATAATTAGAGAAACCAATAAACCTCTGAATCGCCTTGAGTCCCTTAGGCAATGGCCAATCTAAAATAGATTGGAGTTTGTCAGGGTCCATCTTAAAGCCCTCCCCAGAAATCACGTAACCAAGAAAGTCTATCTGAGACTGGTCAAAACTGCATTTCTCCAATTTACAGTATAAGCCATGTTGCAGAAGTTTGTGCAATACCTTTCTGACTTGTCTGTGGTGGGTCTCAATGTCCCTAGAGTGTATAAGTATGTCATCCAGGTATACAATAACACAATCATGTTGAAACTCCCTAAGAACTTCATTAATCAAATCCTGAAATACTGCCGGAGCATTACAAAGACCAAATGGCATAACCGTGTATTCATAGTGACCATAACGGGTATTGAACGCTGTCATCCACTCGTGTCCATGCTGGATTCTCACCAAGTTATACGCCCCTCTGAGATCTAACTTGGTGAAAATTTTAGAGCCCTTTAAACGATCAAACAGCTCGGTAATCAAAGGAATCGGATAGGCATTTCTGATGGTTATCTTATTCAAACCTCGGTAATCAATACAAGGTCTCAGAGTGCCATCCTTCTTTTTAACGAAAAAAAAACCAGCCCCGGCGGGAGAAGAGGATCTCCTAATGAATCCTTTTTCTAGATTCTCACGAATATATTCCTCTAGAACTGAGTTCTCTTGAGTGGATAGAGGATATACATTGCCCCTCGGAGGCATAGTACCAGGTAGAAGCTTAATTTTACAATCAAATGACCTGTGTGGAGGTAAGGTATCAGCCCTTTTCTTGTCGAATACTGCTTTTAAGTCCTGGTAGAGAGACGGTATCTGTCTCTCTGTAGACTGAGTGGAAGTACCTGGTGTGTTTATTACAGCCAATGGAGAAACCCTGCGTAAACACCTCTCCTGGCAGCCCTGACCCCATGAGAGTATCTCCCCTAACTCCCAATCGATAATAGGGTTATGTCTCTTTAACCAAGGGTACCCCAGGACTATGGGAACAGAAGGGGACGAAATGAGCATAAGTGATAGCTCTTCCTCGTGTAAGATACCAACAGTTAAGTTAACGGGTATGGTCTCACGGGAGATAACAGGCTCGAGTAAAGGTCTACCATCTATGGCCTCAACGGCCAAGGGTGTATCCCTTAACTGGGATGGGATAGTGTGTTTAGTAGCAAAGGCTTGGTCGATAAAATTCTCAGCAGCTCCGGAATCTATCAAAGCCATAGTCTTTAGTACTCCCTTCTCCCAAGTTAAAGAAACTGGTAGCAGAAGCCTGTGATCTTTATAATTATGAGTAGAGGACAAAATAGAAACACCCAAGGCCTGTCCTCTAGAGAAACTTAGGTGCGAGCGTTTCCCGAGCGATTAGGACAATTCAGGCGTAAGTGACCTCTGACTCCACAATACATGCATAATCCCTCTCTTCTCCTGTACTGTCTCTCTTCTTCTGAGAGGCGAGTATTGCCTATCTGCATAGGTTCAGAAAACAGTGAGGTAGTGGAATCAGGACTTTGAAATGCGGGAGCTAATTTAAAGGAAGGTCTAAGGTTTCTCTCTCGAGTGTTTTGTCTCTCTCTTAAACGCTCATCAATACGAGAAATGAACGAAATTAAATCCTCCAAATTTTCAGGGAGTTCTCTAGTAGCAACCTCATCAAGGATTACGTCTGATAGCCCGTTCAAAAATACATCTATATAAGCCTGCTCATTCCACTTAACTTCTGACGCCAGAGACCTGAACTCTAGTGCATAATCCACAAGTGTTCGGTTCTCCTGTCTCAGGCGCAACAGTAATCTGGCTGCATTGACCTTTCTACCAGGGGGGTCAAAAGTTCTTCTAAAGGCAGCTACAAAGGCATTATAATTATATACTAACGGGTTATCGTTCTCCCATAGTGGGTTGGCCCATCTCAGAGCTTTCTCAATGAGTAAGGTGATAATAAATCCAACCTTTGCCCTATCTGTAGGATAGGAACGAGGTTGCAATTCAAAGTGGATACTAATCTGGTTTAAAAACCCACGACACTTCTCAGGTGAACCACCATAACGTACTGGTGGGGTAATGCGGGAGGAGGCACCTACAGTGGCTACCTCTAGGCCAGAACTTACAGGGGAGATAGAAGTAGTACCTGTCTCCTCTGGTGGATTATTGGCACGAGATAATAACGCCTGTAGCGCTAGTGCCATTTGATCCATTCTGTGTTCCATGGCTTCAAACCTAGGATCAGAGAGACCAAGCTGACTGTTTGTACTTGCAGGATCCATTGGCCCTGTCGTAATGTCAGGATCGGGACAGGGATCCAACACGCAGAGTACAAACAGGAAGGATACGTATACCGGACCTTAGAATGGCCGGACTAACGTACAGAGAATATAGAGAATGGTCAGAGACAAGCCGAGGTCGAGGGAACGAGAGGACAGGTAATCGAGGAACAAGCCGGGTCAAGGATAACAGAGGTAAACAGAGTAAGTGAAACAAGCCGGGTCGGAACCAAAGGGATAACTGAAAATACCAGAGCGAACCTCTGTTTTTAATCTTTCAAGATTCTTTTCTTTCAGGAAGTGTTCCGGAGGATTGGAGGAAGGCAGATGTGGTTCCTATATTCAAAAAGGGTTCAAAATCCTTGCCTGGAAATTATAGACCTGTGAGCTTAACTTCTGTGGCTGGTAAAATATTTGAAAGGTTATTAAGGGATAATATTCAAGAATTCCTTGAGAAGAATATGGTTATCAGCAAAAATCAGCACGGTTTTATGAAGCACAGGTCGTGTCAAACTAACTTGATTGCGTTCTACGAAGAAGTAAGTAGAATTATAGATCAGGGTGTTGCAGTGGATGTGATCTATTTGAATTTGCCAAGGCATTTGATACAGTTCCACACAAAAGATTAGTGATCAAACTCAAGGAAATCGGTCTCGATGAAAATGCTTGTACTTGGGTAGAACATTGGCTTAAAAACAGAATACAAAGAGTTGTCGTTAATGGTAAATTTTCAAGCTGGACAGAGGTGGCAAGTGGTGTCCCTCAGGGGTCTGTTCTGGGACCCCTTCTATTTAACATTTTTATAAATGATCTTGAAGACAGCATTGAAAGTCATGTTTCAGTGTTTGCAGATGACACAAAACTTTGTAAAATAATACAATGTGAGCAAGATATTACTTTGCTGCAGAAGGATTTAGATAGACTGGAGGACTGGGCACTCAAATGGCAGATGAAAGTTTATGTTGAAAAATGCAAAGTTATGCACTTCGGCGTAAAGAATACACAAGCAACGTATACCCTTAATGGAAGTGAATTAGGGATAACAACACACGAAAATGACTTGGGAATTGTTATAGACAACAAACTATGCAACAATGTGCAATGTCAATCAGCAGTGGCCAAGGCCAGTAAGGTATTGTCATGCATGAAAAAGGGCATTCATTCTCGGGACGAGAATATCATTTTGCCTCTCTATAAATCACTGGTAAGACCACATATTGAATATGCTGTGCAATTTTGGGCACCTGTTCTAAAGAAGGATATCATGGCACTAGAAAAAGTGCAGAGGCGGGCTACAAAATTAATAAAAGGAATGGAACATATCAGCTATGAAGAAAGGTTAACAAATTTAAACCTATTTAGTTTAGAAAAACGTCGCCTGAGAGGGGATATGATAACATTATACAAATATATTCGAGGCCAATACAAACCATTGTGTGGAAATCTATTCACAAACAGGACTTTACATAGGACACGAGGCCATGCGTTTAGACTAGAAGAAAGAAGATTTTGTCTAAGGCAAAGGAAAGGTTTTTTTACTGTAAGAACAATCAGGATGTGGAATTCTCTGCCTGAAGAAGTGGTTTTATCAGAGTCCATACAGATGTTCAAACAGCTACTAGATGCATACTTGCAAAGACAGAATATTCAAGGATATAATCTTTCAATGTAGGGTAATAACTGCTTGATTCAAGGATAAATCTGACTGCCATTCTGGGGTCAAGAAGGAATTTTTTTGTCCTAGCTTGTTGCAAAATTGTGCTTCAAACTGGGGTTTTTTTTGTTTTTGTTTTTGCCTTTTGGATCAACAGCAAAAAACAGGTGTGAGGAAGGCTGAACTTGATGGACGCAAGTCTCTTTTCAGCTATCTAACTATGTAACTATGTAACTATGTAACTGTGTGACTAGGCAGGCTAGAACCACGACAGGGCAATGAGCAAATGAGAGAAGCACTGTTAAATACCCTGGCTCAGAAGGGTAGACACGCCTCCGACGAATCCTGATTAGTCTCCAAACAATTGAGTGACAGGTCGTTCCGGGTTGGCGTCATGACGTCGACTTCCGGACGTCATGCTACAAAAGGAAGTGACTCCCTCGCGGCCGGCGTTTATGTGACCGGGTGGACTGCGAGGAACATGGGAAACAGACCGTCCGGATGGATAGACGTCTAAGTCTCTACCTCTCCCAGAGGTAGAGACCTCAGGTACCCTGACAGAGAAACATAGATGATATGTTGTTCCTTCAGCAGCTGCTGATGAAGAAAGGACCTGCACCTTACGCCTGATGATCTGCTTTCCCACTACAGGCCAAGGTATTTCTGATAAAAAAAAAAAAATAAAGCAATTCTTTCACTTATTTGGAAATTCTCTTTTTTTCTAGTTTATTCACTCATGAAGTAAAAATAATTTCCACATTTTCAGTTTCTTTAGTATATTTGCATACTACATAAATGTGATACATTATAGGCCTGGGAAAAACATATTTTGGCTGCTTTTATTTTACAGTCTGGCTATGTGCACAAGTTACACATTATTTTTTTTGTATTATCCTTTTTACTTATTATCCCTTCCAACTGACATGTCCTTAAATGTCTAAATAAAAACGTGGTTAGATTAATGTTTATGTATTTTGCTTCTATATTCTCTAAAGCAAGATATTTAATATTAGATATTTAAATGCTTGGTTTGTTTGGTATAATGGAGCTTACTTCCCAGCATTGGGTGATATGGAATCATGATGGGTAAGTGGACTTTGATGGTTGTGACAGTCTATCAAAGTCAACACTACATGAAGCAGCTTTAGATAATGCTCAACAGCCTAATGTCTGAGGCTAACAATAGCCTAGTACACAATGGGGTCAATGTGCACATGGAACTTAACATAACCCTGATGCTGTCTGACGGCTGTGCCTTGGTAATACTTTAGTTGGATGCCTGTTAGTAGCTACTGACAATCTTCCCTTATGAGGCGTCCAATAATAAGCAACTCTTACCCGGTGCCCACTATTTTGCATCAATCTGTTGCTTTTCAAAGTCATGTGCATCTTGTACCTGCAGTATTTTCTGTCAGGAGATTTCGAAAAGCAAAAAAAGTTGCAGTTGCAAAATAGGAAGCAAGAGGTCAAGATTTTGGCAACCCATTCAAAGCCTATAAGAAAGGGAGAGTGGAAAAGGAAAGTCAACAGATCCATTAAAAAATGTCAATATGCGTGAAATAAACAAAAGGACATAGTATGTTGTAACATAAAATTGTTGTGTTATTTTAATCTGACTAAAGAAATTATTCCAGAATTCTTTAAGAGTGCTAGCTTCTAAGATTTCTGTTTGATACTCAAGATACTGAATTTAATTCCCAAATTCATAAGAGCTGCAGTAGGTGCAAAGTAAAAATAAAATAAAAGGTAGGGGAATACCAAATGACATCACAGTTTCTGTGGTTTCCATTGGAGCATACACGATCTGTTATGAAGCCTTCGCCAATTGGCATCCTAGCACAATTACATCAATTAGCAAAGATCAATTTTGATGTAACTCTGTTGCAAGACCAAAAAAAAAAAAAAAAAAGCCTTTTGGATAGTGTACTGGTTCTCTAACCAGTCCTTATGGCCACTAACAGTCCAGGATTTATGTATTTCCCTGTCTTATTCCAATGGAGATACTGACAAAACCTGGACTGTCGGCAGGGCCGGATTAAGAGCCCAGTGGGCCTGGTGCTGACAGTTATGATGGGCCTAATTACAGAATCTTATCGACCAAAAACACTAAAACAGTCATACCTCTCTAGCGTCATGTATTTGATGGAGATGGTGCTGAAGGGAAACTCATAGGATGCAGCAATAAGAATACACATACTCTATGCTAATCTCTCTCTAATTCATGCTTTCATCAGGTTTTAACATAATAGGGTCAGAAATACATGATTGTGTTCCTGACCCTATAGTGCTCCTTTAAGCAAGAGCATGTGAAGAGTAGTTAAGGTTGCCACCTTTCTTGGAAAAAAATACCAGTCTTAATCATTTGTATAATTAATTAGTTATGCGTGGCATCACATGATGTAAATTACAAGGAGTGACATCAGAGAAAATTCTGTAAAATCACCAACAAACTACTCACAGTTTGATTCTGCTGTATAGATGGATTGCTCCCAGTGTCTCCCTGTCTCCCAGTGTCTCAGTCTCGCAAGTCACCCAGTGTCTCAGTGTCCCTATGTATCACAGTGTCAGTGTCCCCATGTCGCCCAGTCCCCTAGTCTCCCAGTGTCCCAATGTCTCAGTGTGTGAGACACTGAGAGACATGGGGACACAGAGACATGGGGACACAGAGACATGGGGACACTGGGAACACAGACACTGGGAACACAGACACTGGGAACACAGACACTGGGAACACAGACACTGGGAACACAGACACTGGGAGACATGGGGACACTAAGACACTAGGGACACAGAGACATGGGAACAGACACTGGGAGACAAGGGGACACTGGCTGGGAGACATGGGGACAGTTGTGGACATAGACATGGGGACACTGGGACATATAGGGACACTAGGCACACTGAGAGACATGTGACACGGACACTGGTATACTTGGGTACACTGAGACACTAGGGACACTGGCTGGGGGACATGGGGACACTGGGACATAGTGTCTCCGTGTCTCAGTGTCTCCAATGTCCCTATGTCTCACAGCGTCCCCATGTGTCTCAGCATTCCCATGTATCTCAGTGTCCCCATGTTTTCCAGTGCCCCCAAGTGTCTCAGTGTTCCCAGGTCTCCCAGTGTTCCCAGGTCTCCCAGTGTCTGTGTCCCCATGTGTCATAGTGTCTGTGTCCCCTAGTGTCTCAGTGTCCCCATATGTCCCCTAGTGTCTCAGTGTCTCCATGTGTCCCTGCCGCCCTTCCCCCATCCCTCACTTACCTGAGCTGTAGAGCTGCTGTCTGGACTCTGTGCTGTGTAACTGCTCCCCCATGGATCAGTGAGTAGTAGAGAGAGGCTGTAACTTCCTGTCCCTGCCTCTCTCCACACACAGTGACCCCTACTGTCCGGTGCTGGTATTGCAGAGTAATTTCCATTTATTCTGCGAAAAATACCTGCATTTGTATTGCCAGTATTACTGCAATACCGGCACGGCCAGACAGCCTCAAATACCGGCTGTGCCAGTAAAATACCAGTCAGGTGGCAAACCTAAGAGTAGTGTGTAAAAAAAAAAAAAAAAAAATTTTTTTTTTTTTATTTTTATTTTTTTTTAAATGGGCCTATTCCATGGGCCTGGGCCTGGAGCTGCAGCTCCATCAGCCCCTATGTTAATCCGGCCCTGACTGTCGGTGAGTCTTGAGGACACTGCTCTAGTATATCAGGGAGATTGTTATTATTATTATTATGATATTTATAGAGCGCCGTCAAATTCCGCAGCGCTTTACAATGGGTGGACGAACAGACATGTAGTTGTAACCAGACAAGTTGGACACACAGGAACAGAGGGGTTGAGGGCCCTGCTCAATGAGCTTACATGCTAGAGGGAGTGGGGTAAAATGACACAAAAAGGTAAGGATAGCATTAGACTAGTGACAGTTGCAAAAGAGGAATCAGTTGGGAGCTATTAACAGTTTAATTGATACGCTTTTATGAAGAAGTGGGTTTTTAACGATTTTTTGAAGGAGTGGAGACTGGGTGAACATCTAACGGAGGAGGGAAGTGAGTTCCACAGGAACGGTGCAGCCCTCGAGAAATCTTGAAGGCGAGCATCAGAGTTTGGAGTACGGACAGAAGATAGACGTAGAAGATAGACGTAAGTCTTCAGCAGATCATTTGTTGTGATTCTTTTAGAGACACATAGACATGTTGATGGATGATAAGTTTTTGCAAAATATAAAAAATGACAGCTGTGATTCTGCTGAAAACGTTTTGTATGTATTAGTTCTGTGATCGGATGTGATATTTTGGTAGCAAGCACTTTAAAGTGGGGTTGTTGTTTTCAAAACTAAAACAGCATTTACTCTCGATTTCCTTTATATAACTTTGTGGAATGTTCTTATTAATTTACATAATGCAAGGTTTGCTGAAAATGAACAGGGTGTAGTATGCATATTTGTGATGTGCATGCAAACAAAGAAGATAACACTATCTTTATACAAAGTTCACACCGGACATACTATATCTATAATGCTATTAACTCACCAGATGCAGCAATAGCTATCATCACATTGCAGAAGGCTATAGCAGTCAAATAATAACATGAAGCTGTTATACTGGAGTCTATTGGGAATTTTTATGTATGAAGGATCATGTTTAAAGACTCGCTATGATGGGTAAGTTCACCAACATGACATACATTTATTCCTGTATAAGATTATTTAGTAAGGTGAGAACTGTCATAAATTCAAATGAATTCAGTAATTAACAGTTTTACATTTAAAGTAGCCACGTTGGAAGCATAGCTCACTTGTGTAGTGTATTCCTTATTATTTGTAGAAGCAATGGTTATTTAATCATCATAAGTACGTACTATTAAAGTGTATGAAGCAAAAAAGCTAAATTATATATAAATCCGTAAAAAAATGTGCAAATAGCCAGGACGTTCAGCATACAAGACCTTTACACATTAACGTTCTGTTTTATAAGAATTTACAGAGTTACGTCAGTACGTGAACTGAGATTGCAATAAAACAATTGAAGTATTGGTGTTAATTATTATAGGAAAGTACTCACCATCAAGCATTATAGTTATAAAATATTTCAAACACATAAAAGAGCTTCAAATGTCTTTGCTCAAATATCCTTTTGCTGTCAGGAAGTAAAAGAAAATATTTGGGGGATATGCGTACAGCTAGGTCAGTAACAAGATTATAATGCAGTTTATTTGTAAATATATAAATATATTTTTAATATGGGTGAGACAAAATATCACAGATAACAGGACTCATCAGAGATTACACTGATATATGGAATACTGATTAACGTTTTGTACATTGATTCATGCCTACATTACATATTATATATTCAAAACCATGAATAGTTTATCTAAGAACTTAGTAAGCCTGGAGAAACATGATTTTTCAAGTGATGTGTCTGGAAAATGAGAGAAAATATAAAAATGGCACTATAATTTTAAAAGAAAAGGCTCATCTGTGAAAGAGTACCCCTAACCAAGGGGAATAAACAGGGAGAGGAAGGGGGGATTAAGGGTCCTTTAGCAAAAACATTTTCCTCAAGGTGTGAATGAATGTAAGTATTTTTCCTTCAGACTATAGCCTAGAGCAGGACTTCTCAAACTGTTTTGGGCTGAGACCCACTTTTGAAAACAGTAATTTTTCAAGACCCAGTCGCTTTTAATGCATGTTTTAAGAATAAATAAACTTGGCACATCATGGCAATCAGCTTTAAATGCATACAATTGGCACACCATGGCAATCAGTTTTAGAGGCATACACTTGGCACATCATGGCAATTAGTTTTAGAGGCATACACTTGGCACATAATGACAACTTTAGATGCATATAATTGGCACACCATGGCAATCAGCTTCAGAGGCATAAACTAGGCACATCATGGCAATAAGGTTTAGAGGCATAACATTGGCACACCATGGCAATCAGCTTTTGAGGCATACAATTGGCACATCATGGCAATCAGCTTTAGATGCATAACATTGTCACACCACAGCAATCAATTTTAGATGCATAAACTTGGCATATCATGGCAGAATTAGAGGCATAATTCTGGTATATAATAGTAGTTTAAGAGGCGGAAACTTGGAATATCTAGCCAGTTTAAGAGGCATAATTTTGGGATATCATGGCAGTTTTAGAGGCATAAACTTGTTCATGGCAACCAGATTTAGATGCATGAACTTGGCACAGCATCACAGTCAGTTTTAGAGGCATGCGACTGCTTACTCAAAGACTCAGGCAGAATCAGAAGCACTGTGTCCGCTCTTTCTTCCAGGCACCTCACATTAGGTATCCGAGTGGTGGAATTAATGTAAAGAGGGCCATGGTGCAAGTACGTTGTCTGGGCCCTCTCCCCCACTTTGTATGGACTAAGTGTGTGGATGTAGGTGTTTGAATGCAGGTGTTCATTTGTGTGCAGTGTATACACTTCCACACAAATTGAAACACATGCGCACACATATAGAGACACACACTGACACACATGCAAATACACAGACACACACAGATACACACACATATACCCACACTGACACAAATACACAGACACTCATGCAGGGATTCAGATACACACTGACACACAATACACACACGGAAAAACAAATACACAGACACACAAACTGACACAAAAGGACACACAGATACACATACACACAGAGACAGGAGGTGAGGGTGACAGTGTGTGAGGGGGGAGTGATGGGGACTGTGGGGGAGGTGAGGGTGACAGTGTGGGGAAGGTGAGGATGACAGTGTGAGGAAGATAAGGGTGAAAGTGTGGGGGAGGTGAGGGTGAAAGTGGGGGGGTAGATGAGGGTGACAGTGTGTGTGGGGGAGGAGAGAGTGGCAGTGTGAGTGGTGGGAGGTGTGAGTGACAGTGTGGGAGAGGGAGGTGTAAGTGATTGGGCGACGATGAAAGGGTGGGGGGAAGTGAGGGTGACAGTGTGGGGAATAGGAAAGGGTGACAGTGTGGGGGGAGGTGAGGGTGACAGTGTGGGAGGGAGGTGAAGGTGACAGTGTGGGAGGGAGTGTGTGTGTGCTGATGACAGTGGGGGGCAGTGTGAGAAGGGGTGACAGTGTGGGAGGAGGTGAGAGTGACAGTGTGGAGGGAGGTGAGTGTGATAGTGTGGGAGGGAGTGTGTGCGTGATGATGACAGGGGGTGGCAGTGTGAGAAAGGGTGGCGGTGTGGGGGCCGAAGAGAAATGGTGACAATGTGGGGGGCACTGTGAAAAAATGTTACAGTGGTCGGCCAGGGTGAGAAATGGTCACAGTGGGTGAGCAGGATGAGAAAGGGCTACAGTGGGGGGCAGGGAGAGAAATGGTTACAGTTTGGGGAGGGGCAGGGTGCAGGGAGGCTATGACATACATTTAATTTCAATTTAATTCCCTGGTGGTCCGGTGGGATAACTTTGTAGTCTGCAGCTCCACCAGGTGCAGAGCTGCAGACCATGTGATAGAGGTCTCGGAAGCACCCAGAGTGTTGCCATGGTAACACTCTGGGATCTCGCGAGACCTCTATCACACATTCTGCAGCTCTGCACCCGATCGAGCTGCAGACCGGAGGTGCTGGGTTCTTTCTCGGTTAGACTGATTGAAGGAGGCAAGCCGCCGGGCCCCCTCCTTGTGTCAGGCCTGCCTGAATGTCTACCGAGACCCGGCTTCCCTGGATGCGTGGGTCAGCACGACCCACCAGAAATCATCCGGCAACCCCCACTTTGGAAAACCCTGGCCTAGATTCTTTGGGGCCTTAGAGCCTTAGAGACATTTCAGTGACACAGTTTTATTTTGCTTGTTTGTATGTTACCATCTTCTACATTTAGCGCACCCATTCTGTTATAAATAATTGCAAAAACAAGCAAAATATTCACTTTTACCACTTACAATATATACATAAATAATTTGATGAAAGGATAGTGATGTAATAGAAATTATTTTATTTATAATGATTTAAGGAGTACATCATATGTCTCAAATTTCTCTCTTTGTTTTGGATAGTTGTAGATCACAAATGATCTCCAATATCCAAAAAGGAAAGCATACAGAAGGGCCATCAATAGTGAAATAATGTCTACTATACATACAATCTATGTTTAAAATACACTCCCAATTGTAGCTAGAAATACATGGTGCTTCAATCACCACACCGAGAGAGTATCAATGTCTGCAGTCCACTTGTACTATTCTTAGTGCTCCTGCTTCCAAAACATCATCCTGCTCTATCTCTAATATCATTGTGCGTGTTTCGTGAAAGACAATTCACTAACTCAGGACAATGGCTCCTTAAAGGGACACTCTGGCCACCAATACAACTTTGATAGGGGCGGGGCCTGACCGCCGAACAAGCTGGTCGCACCAAACCAGAGCTCCGTGTGAGAACCGGCAAAACGAACGGCACTTACCTACACATATCCCACCGGACTTCTCAAACACAACGGCAGTGTAGCGGTAAGACCTCGAGGCACAGACAGCCGGATCGCCGGACTCGGAGAGGCGACCTGACGCAGAGATAGGGTTGCGGCCTACCAAAGGGTGCAGGCGCGGGAGAGGCGGCCGACCTCCCCGCCCGCGGCTCAGCGGATAACGCTGCAATCCCCAGGACCCCGATCTCCCCCCCCGGCCGGTGAGGGACATCCCGGCAAACTCAATCAAGCGACTGAACCAAACACCCTAAAAAGGTGACACACGCGACTAGCAACCCCAAGAGGCGACTGAGGCCCAGCCAAAATGGCCGCCCAGCGAGGACAAAGAAAGGGGAAAAAGGTCAGCCATAACCCATCCCACCCCCTGAGAGCCCTAGATCAGCTCTGCCTGGATTTCTGCACGATACTGTTGGATAGGGGGGTGACCTACCAGCGAGCAGCACGACTTGTGGCCTCGTGGATTAGGCCAACCACCCGCCGACGCCACTATGGGTACCCATATCTGGCCCTTCAGGCGGCCGCGCAGACATCAAACGCCGGCATGGCAGGCCGCGGGGCCACACAAACTAGGGGCACATACCCGCCTCCGTCCACACTAGAACGCGACACCCAGGCAGGCCGCCCTATGATCCAGCGACAGTTCCCCCAACAGCAAGACCCCACTCCTCCTCAGGGCACTACTAAGACCCACGCTTATGAATCCAAGACTGTATGCCTTCCCGGGCAGAGAGCATCCGGGCACTACACCCAAAGGTGCTGGCCACACAGGCGGAGAGCGGCAAAACGACGACACACTTTGACGACCAAGACTCACCGCACCATCCCGAAAGGGACGACCCTGGACCAGAATGGACCCCAGGCTCGTGGCAGGAGGGCACCAGCTCTCACAAAGATCCGGGGCAAGAGAGGAGACCCGACACCTAGACACCACGCACCCTCGCTGCTGGGTTGGAAATCCGACACACACCCCAAGCTTGACGCCCAACATGTCTACGGCAGGGTAACAGCAACTCCAGTACACACCAAGATTTGGGGATCGGCACAGCCTCACACCACCAAACCTGTTCGGCTCCAATGCCCCCCGCGACAACCCATCGAGACCGTTTGGCCACAGCATGATGCCGAGAGGCTTCTTACTACCGTGCGACGGGCCTCAAGGACTGGCGTAGGCTGAGGGCCTAAGGCGGACTAGCTACATGTGTCCCATACCTAACTGACACTTCGCAGGGATACTTGTGGCTCCTACCTACAAGGTGGCCAGGTGCACCACTGGACTGCCGAGGACTCAGTTTCCCCTTCTTTTTGTTTTTGTTTTTGCCACCTGCATCGCTCATTGAGATGCTACTTACCTCGGCATAGTGAAGCAGGTACCAGCGGACTGTAAACTCATATAAGGGAGACTACTATAAGCACTAATCTGTGCTCCTCAGGACTTTTGTGACTACATTTGTTCCCAGCGGTTTTACCTTAAATAATGAGTTTCAGCATGTCGTTTATTACACAAGTTACCTGCCTTTCCTAAGGCGCATTATGTGTTTCAAGTTAGCCCATTCAACACAGTGGATCATTTATCACAAATAAGGGTTGCAGGTCTTTTTGTGGGTTTTATACTCTTTATGATTACCGTACCTACCTCACTTGACTAACCAACCTGCAATGAGAACTATCCTTTGTTGATCTAGCGGATAGATATATTTGAATAGTCTGGCGTTTATCCTTTAAATGCTGAGTGTGTGTACAGCGAGAGTCTTTGACCTAATGTTATGTTATTGAACGACAGATTATTAACCTTAGACGAGACCAATCTAATCCTACGAGTGCCTAGCATAGCATGCCGGAGCTAATATACTAATGTTATAAAGCAGAATGTTCGTATTCTCTCCTCCTACATACCACAAGAGACCTGCAATTTTCTCTGTGACAGTGTGCTCAATTTATGAATATCGAAGTTAAATGCATAATTATTTTAGCATGTCATATTGCAAGAATGAGCAAGTTATTCCTAAGCCATGTTTATATCCAACCTGATGTCACATCATATGTATGTCTTAAAAAAAAAAAAAGCGAGAGATAACCTGTCACACACATACTAAAGCGAGAGATCACCCGTCACACACATACTAAAGCGAGAGACCACCTGTCACACACATACTAAAGCGAGAGATCACCTGTCACACACATACTAAAGCGAGAGATCACCTGTCACACACATATTAAAGCGAGTGATCACCTGTCACACACATACTAAAGCGAGAGATCACCTGTCACACACATACTAAAGCGAGAGATCACCTGTCACACATATACTAAAGCGAGAGATCACATGTCACACACATACTAAAGCGAGAGATCACCTGTCACACATATACTAAAGCGAGAGATCACCTGTCACACACATACTAAAGCGAGAGATAACCTATTACTACACTGATAAGATGACTTATAGCATGTTTATTGCAACGATCTAACCTAACTATACTCACAAGCTATGTTTATAATCAATTGTTTAAGCCTGATAAAAACATAAAAATTGTGCTTATTACTCGTGTGCCCCACATGTTTTACGTGGGATAAGCCAGAGGACTGCTTTTGGGGCACCTCTAGCCAGCCTGTATTACATATATGCACGTCAAAATAAAGATTTACAAAAAAAAAAAAAAAAACTTTGATAGATTTTGGACTAATTTTTACGTTTATTTATGCATGTTCAAGTCTATATGTTTTGCACAAAACAAAATAAATGTTTTGCAGAATGCTGCACCATAAGCCAGCCTCCTTAGTAACACCCTTCATGCTGGAAGACTTGCTTATGAAATATATGTTTACAGTCTCTCAAAGCGCTGAGTGAGCTACTTTTAATTCACAACCTGGCTGCAGACAGTCCAATGTTCAATGTTTTAAATTGCAGGGTTAAAGGGATTCTCCAGTGCCAGGAAAACATATTAGTTTTCCTGGCTCTGCAGGACCTTGTAGTGCCCCTCTCCCTCCCACCCCCCATCTCAAGTTGCGGAGTGCAGCGCCACTGGGTCAGGCTCTGTCTACTCTCCTCCCCCTCCGACATCAGCCGGCGGAGGAGACCTAATGCGCACACGCTAATGTTTCAATGCTTTCCTATGGGGATTTCAGCGATGATGGAGGTCCTCACATAGCGTGAGGACGTTCAGCGTCGCTTAAAACACTTTTCGTGTTCTAAGAACACGGAAGTCCCTTTAGTGGCTGTCTGAAATGAAAACTGCAATAATTACACTTGTAGGGTTAAGGGTATTGGGAGTTGGCACCTCGACCACTTCAGTGGGCAGAAGTGGTCTGGGTGCCATTAAGCGGACGGGGACAGTGGACCCAGACCACTTCAATGAGATGAAGTGGTCTGGGTGCCTATAGTGACCATTAAAAAAAGTAGAAATATATAATAAGCTTTATTTCCTCTTTTAAATTATATATCAATTTGAACCAACAACTATTTTCTCTAAAAGAAAATACCTAACTAGTGATATAGCAAATTATTTGAAATATTAGAAGACACGTTTGGTGTGCTGTAGAAAAGGTGTTCTAAGATGTTTAAGAAGAAAATAAGTGTTTTATAGTCAGTGATTTCAAACAATGTATTGGATAGGTTAGCAAGGTGTGAGGTGTTGATGACCTGGACTTGTGAATCTAATGTGTGATTTGGCAAAATTAAAGTTTAACTCATGACAATGAAGTCATACCAAGGTGCTTGTCCAAGATGTAATAATGGCAGTCTTGTGGCACTTGCGTAATATTGATTATACAATATTGTTTACAGGGTATAAAAGTAAGCAATCATTCTGTTAGGTAGAAAAATGCTATATACACTGAACAAAATTATAAATGCAACACTTTTTTTTTTGCCCCCATTTTTCATGAGCTGAACTCAAAGATTTTTTCTATGTACACAAAAGGCCTATTTCTCTCAAACATTGTTCACCAATCTGTCTAAATCTGTGTTAGTGAGCACTTCTCATTTGCTGAGATAATCCATCCACCTCACAGGTGTGGCATATCAAGATCAAGACAGCATGATTATTGCAAATCGGTGCCTTAGGCTGGTCACAATAAAAGGCCACTCTAAAATGTGCAGTTTTACTGTATTGGGAAGGGCTGCGGGCATTCAAAAACCAATCAGTATCCGGCGTGACCACCATTTTCCTCACACAGTGAAACACATCTCCTTCGCATAGAGTTGATCAGGTTGTTTATTGTGGCCTGTGGAATGTTGGTCCACTCCTCTTCAACGGCTGAATCTAAAGTGTAAAGATGATTTTTGGTTCCATCACACTCTCTGGACAACTAGATTTGTACAAGTATAGCCTCAATGGAGAGAACAAAAACAACCAATAGTGCAGGTGGTACTGAACTTGAGTAACATATTGTCAAGAATAGAGTTACCCTAACATGCAAAGTAAAGGTAGACGTACCGGTCCTTATAGTAGCCGGGTTAGTGCCTGAGACAGATATATGAAATGTATGCAAGCAGACAGCGAATAAACAAGAGACAAGCAGAGGTGAGGATGACAGAAATACACAGAATTGATAGCCAGGCCAAGATTAGGATAACAGAGAGCAAGAATAGTCAAACAAGCCAAGGTCAGAAAACAGGAAATACACTGTATAAACGCACTCAGGTAACAAACACCACGACTTGAGACAGAGCATGGGATGAACGCGCCTTCTATATTTTGAGCTTGACTTTAAATATATAGAGATCTGTCTACATATTCTGGTTTAATCCAATAGTATATACTACAGATACTGATCTCTATATATACAAATGTATATAAGAATTCCTACCCCAGGTTTCTAAAGGTGTATTGCTGTGGTTTTTTTAATTTTTATTTTTGTCTTATACACGGTGGGTTGTGTTTACACCTTTTTTACTTGGATTTGTTTGTTATGTGTATTTGGTTTTAAATAAAGTCTATTACCATTTATGATATTTTAACAATACAGGTAATTCCAATGAGGTGGGTCCCATCTAATTTTTATTTCGAGACCTAACCTCACTTTTTCTATTTTTTTAAGTGTTGATGTTAATTGGGTTCTATTACCTCGGTAACCTTCTCTATGGCAACAGTGAAGGTTTTTCCTACATCTGAGGCCGTATCGTCTCTTTAATGTTAAAATATATTTTTTTGTTTTTGTACACATATTTCTGTTGGATCTCTTGGCTTCTATCAACACTATTTCCCATAGTCTGTTTAATCTTTTTTAAGGCTTTTTTTGTCTTTAAAAGTAAAATTTGATTTATATTTAACCCCTTAAGGACACATGACATGTCTGACACGTCATAATTCCATTTTATTCCAGAAGTTTGGTCCTTAAGGGGTTAAAGGCTCTTGGCATAATTTGTTAATATCCTTCATTAACAGATCAGACATTATAAGGAGCCCAATAGTATTTCAAAGCTTAAAGTTCTGAAAGTTTGATTCTGCAGCCTTAATGGCAACTCATTGGGAGGCCCCTAAAATTCCATCTAAAAAGACATTAGGCATGTTCAAGATTACATAGTTAGATAGCTGAAAAGAGACTTGCGTCCATCAAGTTCAGCCTTCCTCACACCTGTTTTTTGCTGTTGATCCAAAAGGCAAAAGGCAAAAAAAAACAAAAAAAAACCCAGTTTGAAGCACAATTTTGCAACAAGCTAGGACAAAAAATTCCTTCTTAACCCCAGAATGGCAGTCAGATTTATCCTTGAATCAAGCAGTTATTACCCTACATTGAAAGATTATATCCTTGAATATTCTGTCTTTGCAAGTATGCATCTAGTAGCTGTTTGAACATCTGTATGGACTCTGATAAAACCACTTCTTCAGGCAGAGAATTCCACATCCTGATTGTTCTTACAGTAATAAAACCTTTCCTTTGCCTTAGACGAAATCTTCTTTCTTCCAGTCTAAACGCATGGCCTCGTGTCCTATGTAAAGTCCGGTTTGTGAATAGATTTCCACACAATGGTTTGTATTGGCCCCGAATATATTTGTATAATGTTATCATATCCCCTCTCAGGCGACGTTTTTCTAAACTAAATAGGTTTAAATTTGTTAACCTTTCTTCATAGCTGATATGTTCCATTCCTTTTATTAATTTTGTAGCCCGCCTCTGCACTTTTTCTAGTGCCATGATATCCTTCTTTAGAACAGGTGCCCAAAATTGCACAGCATATTCAATATGTGGTCTTACCAGTGATTTATAGAGAGGCAAAATGATATTCTCGTCTCGAGAATGAATGCCCTTTTTCATGCATGACAATACCTTACTGGCCTTGGCCACTGCTGATTGACATTGCACATTGTTGCATAGTTTGTTGTCTATAACAATTCCCAAGTCCTTTTCGTGTGTTGTTATCCCTAATTCACTTCCATTAAGGGTATACGTTGCTTGTGTATTCTTTACGCCGAAGTGCATAACTTTGCATTTTTCAACATTAAATTTCATCTGCCATTTGAGTGCCCAGTCCTCCAGTCTATCTAAATCCTTCTGCAGCAAAGTAATATCTTGCTCACATTGTATTATTTTACAAAGTTTTGTGTCATCTGCAAACACTGAAACATGACTTTCAATGCTGTCTTCAAGATCATTTATAAAAATATTAAATAGAAGGGGTCCCAGAACAGACCCCTGAGGGACACCACTTGCCACCTCTGTCCAGCTTGAAAATTTACCATTAACGACAACTCTTTGTATTCTGTTTTTAAGCCAATGTTCTACCCAAGAACAAGCATTTTCATAGAGACCGATTTCCTTGAGTTTGAACACTAATCTTTTGTGTGGAACTGTATCAAATGCCTTGGCAAAATCCAAATAGATCACATCCACTGCAACACCCTGATCTATACTTCTACTTACTTCTTCGTAGAACGCAATCAAGTTAGTTTGACATGACCTGTGCTTCATAAAACCGTGCTGATTTTTGCTGATAACCATATTCTTCTCAAGGAATTCTTGAATATTATCCCTTAATAACCTTTCAAATATTTTACCAGCCACAGAAGTTAAGCTCACAGGTCTATAATTTCCAGGCAAGGATTTTGAACCCTTTTTGAATATAGGAACCACATCTGCCTTCCTCCAATCCACCGGAACACTTCCTGAAAGAAAAGAATCCTGAAAGATTAAAAACAGAGGTTCACTTATTTCTACACTTAGTTCCTTAAGTACACGTGGATGGATACCGTCAGGCCCTGGAGCTTTGTTTATATTAACTTTCTTTAGTTGCTGCAGCACATTGTCTTGAGTTAACCAATTACAATTATTCTGCAAGTTTTTAGTAGCAATCATTTGCACATCTATTGCCATGGGTTCTTCTTTAATATATACGGAGGAGAAATAGTTATTTAGAATTCCTGCCTTTTCTTGGTCTTCATTAACTAACACCCCCGTTTCAGTTTTAAGTGTACCTATACTTTCATTTTTGGGTTTTTTGGAATTTATGTACTTAAAAAATGCTTTGGGGTTGGTTTTGCTCTCTTTAGCTATCATTTTTTCATTTTGAAGTTTAGCAAGTTTAATTGCCTTTTTGCACGCATTATTTGCTTTCTTATATCTTTTATAAGATGCATCTGATTTGTCTGATTTAAATGCTGAAACAGGACAGATTTCAACTCTATCCCATTTTTACATGCCCAGATGCTCACAGGAAAGCTTTGCCAAACAGCCAATCTTGGGGAGGGGCCATATTACAAATATATATATATATATATATATATATATATATATATATATATATATATATATATATATATATATATATTTTCACACTCACCTACACAGTGACTGTAGTATAATCTACTTTTTAGTATACCTCTCCCCTATCCCAGAAAAAAAAATCTTAGTGGTCCTAAGCTACTGTCAATACAATTTTTACACATAAAAACTAGTGATGCTGCTCCAAATTCCACTATGTATGAGCCGCCACCATTGTTCTCCCTGATCTTCTTTTAGTATCCTCAAAAGCAAGAAGAAAGTATGCCTCCTGCATTCATTGATTACTTTATTTAAAGTCATTTCTCAATGCTTCCTACTTAACACTAGCCCACCGTTGCATGTTTAACGTTCTATGTGTCTATTAGTCTTAAATATTCATTTGTTGTAATTATCCTTACATTGTGTTGTTTACCCTTTGTGTCACTATACCCCCACTCCCTCTAGAATGTAAGCTCATTGAGCAGGGCCCTCCACCTCTCTGTTCCAATGTTCAGTTGCCTGGTTATAATTACATGTCTGTTAGTCCACCCATTGTACAGCGCTACGGAATCTGATGGCGCTATATAAATAAGAAAATAAGAAGAAAATAAGAAGAATAAGAATTATGTCATTTTTGTATGTGCAGTGACTTTGTGATTTAATATTTGTTCAAAATATGTCAATATTTATTTATTTTAATTTTTACAGGGATAAGGTTCTGAAAATAACCCCACAAACACATGCCCATGCTCAATACCTGAGAGAATTAGTAAACAACTTACAGGTAAGAATGAAAATATGAAATATATATGTCCCAGTGCCACACTGATATATAGGCCCTCACTATGCACAGTGTTGTTTTTAATCTATGCAATACACTTAGTTTATATTGCAAAGCAAAATTCCATCGCTGTGCAGTACAGGCTTTGATACTATGAACACAATAACATAGAATGTATTGGCAGATAAGAACCATTCGGCCCATCTAGTCTGCCCAATTTTCTAAATACTTTAAATTACTCCCTGGCCTTATCTTATATCTTGGATAGCATTATGCCTATCCCACGCATGCCTAAAATCCCTCACTGTGTTAACCTCTACCATTTCACCTGGAAACCTATTCGATGCATCCACTACCCTCTCAGTAAAGTAATACTTCCTGGTATTATTTTGAAACATTTGTCTCTCTAATTTAAGATCTAATGAACAGCGTGTTACAAATAACAGGTGGATTAGGTAATGATGTTGTGGTTTATGAACGTCTTCAGTATCCAAAATGGGATCATTTTCTTTTAAAGAGCAAAAGTCAACATTGAATAAAACATAAACAGAAAACATTTTGTATTAAAGAAATTACATCATAAACCATGTTCAAAGGACAGAGCTTACAGTTGTGTTCAAAAGTTTGCATACCCTGGAAGAAATTGTGACATTTTGGGATTGATTTAGAAAATATGACTGATCAAAAAATATATTTTATTGAAGTATAGTGATCATATAAAGTAATTTATATTCAGATAGTTGTTTACCTCTTTTTTTAAATTAGAATTATAACAGATATCACCCAAATGACCCTGATCAAAAGTTTACGTACCCTTGAATGTTTGGCCTTGTTAAAGACACATAAGGTGACACACACAGGTTAAAATGGCAATTAAAGGCTAATTTCCCACACATGTGGCTTTTTAAATTGCAATCATTGTCTGTGTATAAATAGTCAATGCGTTTGTTAGCTCTCATGTGGATGCACTAAGCAGGCTAGACACTGAGCCATGGGTCGCAGAAAAGAACTGTCAAAAGACCTGCATAACAAGGTAATGGAACTTAATAAAGATAGAAAGGGATATAAAAAGATATCCAAAGCCTTTGAAAATGCCAGGTAGTACTGTTTGCTCACTTTTTAAGAAGTGGAAAATTTGGGGATCTCTTGATACCAACCCGAGGTCAAGTAGACCAAGAAAAATTTCAGCCACAACTGCCAGAAGAATTGTTTGAATAAAAAAGAAAAACCCACAGGTAACCTCAGGAGAAATACAGGCTGCTCTGGAAAAAGATGGTGTAGTTGTTTCAAGGAGCATAATACAACGATACTTGACAAAAATGAGCAGCATGCCAGAAAGAAGCCTTTACTGTGCCACAAAAAATCCTGGTTGCAATATGCCTGACAACACCTTACCTTGACACATCTCACCTCTTCTGGCACACTGTAACTTGGACTGACGAGACCAAAATAGAGCTTTATGGTTACAACCATAAGCACTATGTTTGGAGAGGGGTCAACAAGGCCTATAGTGAAAAGAATACCATCCACACCGGGGGTGGCTCACTTATGTTTTGGTGGGTGTGCGCTCTATAGGCATGGGGAATCTTGTGAAAATTGGCAAGATGAATACAGCATGTTATAAAATACTGGCAGACAATTTGCATTCTTCTGCACGAAGGCTGCGCATAGGATGCTCTTGGACTTTTCAGCATCACAATGACCCTAAGCACAAGGCCAAGTTGACCCTCCAGTGGTTACAGCAGAAAAAGGGAAAGGTTCACACTCACAGTCTCCTGACCTTAACCCCTTAAGACCGCAGCCAAATGTACAAGTTGTGAACCAAAAAAAATGTAAACAAACCACAGATTTTGACTATATGTCTGTTCAACAATAATTTACCTCTTTCATATTAAATGCACCCACACTTATTATATATCATTTTGTTCAGGGGAAACAGGGCTTTCATTTAACATCAAATATTTAGGTATGGAACATAACGCAATATGAATAAAATATAAAAAAAATGAGAGAAAATATGATTTTTTTTAAATTTTCTTAGTTCTATGTGACATTCTAACTGTGAATGTCATAATACTGTTTGCTTTTACTGCAATAAAATACACATATTTGTATTCAGCGATGTCTCACGTGTAAAACAGCACCCCCTATGTACAGGTTTTATGGTGTTTTGGGAAGTTACAGGGTCAAATATAGCATGTTACAATTTTCAGTTTTTTCACATTGAAATTTGCCAGTTTGGTTACGTTGCCTTTGAGACTGTATGGTAGCCCAGGAATGAAAATTACCCCCATGATGGCATACCATTTGCAAAAGTAGACAACCCAAGGTATTGCAAATGGGGTATGTCCAGTCTTTTTTAGTAGCCACTTGGTCACAAACACTAGCCAAAGTTAACGTTAATATTTGTTTGTGTGTGAAAAATGCAAAAAACTAATTTGAAAGCCAATTTTGGCCAGTGTTTGTGACTAAGTGGCTACTAAAAAAGACTGAACATACCCCATTTGCAATACCTTGGGTTGTCTACTTTTGCAAATGGTATGCCATTATGGAGGTAATTCTTATTTCTGGGCTACTATACGCAGGGCCGCCATCAGGGGGTGACAACCATGACGATTGTCACGGGCCCGGCGACCCTGGGGGGCCCGGACTGCTCTGGTAGTCCTGGGCCCCACTTTCCCTCCCTGCACACATAGATAGCGAATATCGCTATCTATGTGTGCAGCCGCGGGCCCCCGGCTCCCTGTTACCGCAGAGGGGGCCCAGGCAGCACACAGCTTCTCCTCTTCTCCTCTCTGCTAATAACTCTCGCGAGACCCGGTTGCCATGGCAACGCTCCGCGGGTCTCGCGAGAGTTATTGGAGGAGAGAAGAGCAGAGGAGAAGCTGTGTGCTGCCTGGACCCCCTCTGCGGTAACAGGGAACCCTGGGGGCCCCAGCCGCCCCACCATGCCACCGGACCACCAGGGATGGAATCTCCCCCCTCCCTAGACACAGGTAAGCAGGGAGGGGGGGAGAAACTATTTAATTAAATTACATTTTTTTTATTATGTTAAAATGCCCCCCCTCCCCCTCACCCCAGATTGCACATTTACACACATACACTGACACAACACACACACACACACACACACTACATACACTGACACAACACACTCTGCATACACCAACACAACACACACTCTGCATACACCAACACAACACACACTCTGCATACACTAACACAACACACACTGCATACACTAACACAACACACACTGCATACACTGACACAACATACACTGACACAACACACACACTCTGCATACACTGACACAACACACACTCTGCATACACTGACACAACACACACTCTGCATACACTGACACAACACACACTGCATACACTAACACAACACACACTGCATACACTAACACAACACACTCTGCATACACTGACACAACACACACTGCATACACTAACACAACACACACTCTGCATACACTGACACACACACACTGCACACACACAGTTCATACACTAATACACTAATACAATACACACACTGCAATCACTCATACAACATGCACTCTGCATACACTACACACTAACCCACTCACTGCATCCACTATACTGACACACACTCTGCATTCGCTACACATTAGCACACTCTGCATTCACTACACTAACACACACTCTGCACCCGCTACACACTAACACACTCTCTGCATTCACTACACATTAACACTCTGCATTCACTACACCAACACACACTCTGCATCCGCTACACACTAACACACACTCTGCATTCACTACACATTAACACACACTCTGCATTCACTACACATTAACACACTCTCTGTATTCACTACACTAACACACTTTGTGCATTCACTACACTAACACACTCTCTGCATGAACTACACATTAACACACTCTCTGCATTCACTACAAATTTACACACACACTACATTCATTACACTGACACACTCTGCATTCACTACACCCTAACACACACTCTGCATTTATTACACACTTACACACACTCTGCATTCACTAAACTATGCACACACTCTGCATTCACTACACTAACATACACTCTGCATCAACTGTACACACAGCATCCACTACACAAACATCCTGTATTCACAGTACACACACTACATCCACCACAAATTGAAACACGCTGCATTCACTATACACAGACACTGCGTCTAATACACACACTACATCCACTACAGACACTGCATCCACTAAACACATTTCATCTAGTACATACAAACACACACTACATCACTGTACACACACTACACCCACTACTCAAACACTCTCTGCATTCACTACACATTAACACTCTGCATTCACTACACTAACACACACTCTGCATCCGCTACACACTAACACACCCTCTGCATTCACTACACATTAACACACTGCATCCGCTACACACTAACACACACTCTGCATCCGCTACACACTAACACACTCTCTGCATTCACTACACATTAACACACACTCTGCACAAACAGTATCTAATACACACAAACACTACATCCATTACACACATTCTAATTCACTTCCACTATACACACCACATTCAGTCCCGCATCATTGTCAGCGGACTAGGTAGGGCGTGGGCGGGCCCGGGAGGGAGGGGGTGGGGGGGGGCCCAGACATTGTGCTTTGTCAGGGGCCCCAAAATTTCTGATGGCAGCCCTGACTATACGGTCTCAAAGCCAACGTAACCAATCTGGCGAATTTCATTGTGAAAAAACTGAAACGCAAGCCTTATATTTGACTCTGTAACTTTTGAAAACACCATAAAACGTGTACATGAGGGGTACTGTTATACTCGGGAGACTTTGCTGAACACAAATATTTGTGTTTCAAAACAGTAAAAAGTATGACAGCAAAAATATCGTCAGTGTAAGTGCCGTTTGTGTGCGAAAAATGCAATAAATTTCACTTTCCCTGACGATATCATTGTTGTAATAAATTTTACGGTTTTGAAACACAAATATTTGTATTCAGCGATGTCTCCCGAGTAAAACAGTACCCCCCATGTACAGGTTTTATAGTGTCTTGGAAAGTTATAGGGTTAAATATAGTGCTAGCAAATTAAATTCTCTATACTTTCGGCCTGGGTTGTTAGGCAGGTCCTGCAAATTGTAATTAATAAAAGGACCTAATTATGTAAAATTATTACATAAATATATATGTAAAATTATTATATATACACGTGTGTATATATATATATGTATATATATGTATATATTTTTTTTACTATTATTTTTATTTATATATAGGTATACATATAGTGATGTATACGTATATACTTGGGTATATACATATATATATTATTTCGTTCTACGTGTATTTTGATATCTATATCTATATCTATATATATATATATATATATATATTATCAAAATACAGTTAGAACGAAATTACACACATATATATTTTTAATTATTTATTTTTTTATTTTATTTTTTTTACGTATTTACATATTTTTTTATTATAATATATATATATAATTATAATTATGTATATATTTAATCAATATCCTTCTACGTGTATTTTGATATTAATATATATATATAATTGTATATATAAATATTAAAATACACTTAGTGTATGTGTAAATGTGTGCGTATATATATATATATATTATATATAGATCATAAATATAATATATATATAAATGATGTAAGTATATTTTATTTTTAACTTTAATTTTTTTTTAACAGGGGTTAATAGGGGAGGAGAGGGGCAGAGACAGTGTCAGCCAGTGATTTTACATCACTGGCTGACACACAGGATCAGTGATCACAGTGACTGGCTGTCACTGTGATCACCTCCTGCAGATCGCGGTAATTGGCCACAGGGGGAGTGTTTGGGTGGCCAGGCATGCCCCCCACCGCGATCTGCAGGGGGATCCTGCCTGCAGTTACTATGGGTCAGCCAATAGGCTGACACATAGTAACTCTGATCGCAGTGACAGGCTGTCACTGCGATCAGATCGCAGGGAGAGGCTGTCTCTGCATTCAGATCGCAGAGACAGCCTCTCCCTGCGATCATAGTCTGCAGATCGCGGTCACTGACCGCAGGGGGACTGCCTGGGGGGCCAGGCATGTCCCCCGACCGCGATCTGCAGAGTGAAAATGCGGCCGGCTCCATGTGTCAGCCGATTTTAAAATCGGCTGACACATGGTAAATACCGATCGCAGTGACAGCCTGTCACTGCGATCGGAAGCTGCAGACCGCGGTCCCCAGGCACAGGGGGGCTGCCTGGGGGGCCAGGCATGCCCCCCGACCGCGATCTGCAGCGGCCATATGCCGCCGGCCACGTGGGGGGTAAGACCGCCCAGGACGTACCATGCCGTCCTGCGGCGTTTAGAGCCGCCCAAATAAGGACGGCATGGTATGTCCTGCGGTCTTAAGGGGTTAATATCATCCAGCCACTCTGGGGAGATCTTAAATGTGCGGTTAATGCAAGGCAACCAAAGACTTTGCATGACCCGGAGGCATTTTGCTAAGACGAATGGGCAGCTATACCACCTGCAAGAATTAGGGGCCTCATAGACAACTATTACATATGAATTGCCCTAAAGGGGGCAATATACAGTATTGAGAACTAAGGGTATGCAGACTTTTAAACAGGGGTCCTTTCATTTTTTTTTGTTGCCATGTTTTGTTCTATGACGTGCCATTCTGTTATAACATACAGTTGAATATGAATCCCATAAGAAATAAAAGAAATGTGTTTTTTTCTTTAAAAATGGTACATATATTACCAATTCTCCAATAGTATGCAAACTTTTGAGCACAACTGTATAACAATAATTGACAGGGAGCTAAGGTGTATGAATTTCTATATGTAATTTTTTTTTTCAGCCCTCACTAACACATATTTGTTAAATCCAGGATAAGTAAACATAATATTAAAAATCATAAAAAGTGACAGTTGCTTGTTAATGCATGTATTTCCAATATGTATCATTACATGGAAATTCCATTAATAAAACACATCATGAGATAACGTTTAGTTTCTCTTAGCAGAAGGTTACTGCAAAGAGTATAGCATCATTTTTCTTAGCAAACCAGTGTATGTTTTTATTATTGAATAATGTCTATCTATATTCATAGGTTGCATAGATGAGCATAATCAATTACTTACAATCCCTCATTATCATCTGTCACATGTACTTTTTCATCTATCATCTATTTATCTATCTATCTACTATCAAAAAATAGTAATTTTGTTTCACCCGAAATTCAGTCACGTATCTATTTTGTTTGTCCACAATAAGGTTTTTCATTTAATTTAATTGTCAAATTTTGATATACCATTATGCTTTCTGTAAAAAGGGATTCATGAAAATTGAAAGCAAGTAATAAATAAATAAATTAAGCATCAGAATAAGAATAATAGGTATATATAAGGCTAATTAATTTATATATATGCAATTAAAAGCAAAAGAAATGTATAAATGAACAAATAAAGCATAATAATATATTTATAATTGGAATGTATTATGTATATGTATAGCTAAGCAATGTATAAATGTATATATATGTATATATATATATAAACTATTTATGCATATGCAATTATATGCATATATGCACATGTAACTTCAGCGAAAAGGTGGCAGTCACTTTTCTAATATATTACATCCTTGCAAAACAGTAAAAGAAAAACTGCAGTACTTTACAAGGCAAAAGAACAAAAAGTATAGTTAAAAAACATATACCAATGAGGGCGCCACAATCACAAAGCGTGTGTATAGCGTGTGGCACAAAAAGACTTATATCTGAAGCCGGAACAGCTGAGGGCACATAGCTCTTGAAAAAGTCCACTGGACAAAACGCGTTGAGCGGAGGAGAAGCTTGCCAGTATCTCCATAGAGATTTTACACTTTACCACTCATCTTTGCCTGGTTCATCTTCCTACACAGACTTGGGAGGAGAATATCTACCATCTGAAGGCAGCGAAGTTGGATCTGTACTTAAAGGGGACTTAGCCCAGGGGGGGCTGACAAGCATTCTAGCACAATCAGATATAAGTCTTTTTGTGCCACTACCTTTGTGAGTGTACATACTTGTTTTTATCTTTTATTCTGTGTCATTAAATACTTCACCATATATGTTTTCTGTTTTATCTCGTTATATGGTCAATATGGAATATGTATGGTAACTATGCACACGCTTTGTGATTGTGGCGCCCTCATTGGTATATGTTTTTTAATTATACTTTTTGTTCTTTTGTATTAATTTTGGGAATTGGGAGTGATCCCTTATTTGGAGTGGCCGGCCTGCACTGTCTATGCACTTTATCCCACACACCGTCCTTTACAGGGTAAAGCACTATCAGCCCTACCATATTCACAACAACCCCTAAAGGTGGATTTTTAGTTTAGAATTCTGTGCCTACAGTCATCTGACATGTAGATTGGGCCTTGAATCTACATGTTGCCACTGTACATGAATCTGTTAAAGTTTCCAAATTGTGAAATCTGTTTTAAACTCCAGATTTCCTGTTCTTTGATTGAGGTCACTGTTCATGTAATAATTAAAAGGAAGATATCCCAAACTCTTACGCTAAATGGTGGCTGAGACTAATTTGAAGGCAATAATCAGGACAGAGAATAAAGGGCTATTCAAACAAACACCTTTTGCATTTATTACCTCAAAACACATATTCATATATTAAAATATTCCATACAAATTTAGTGCTAGATTTGGAGAATCATTTTCGAGGCCGAACTGCAACTCAGCCAAATTTGAGGAGCAGTGAACACATCTACATTTATACATTATATATTTAATAAATATATAATTATATGAACTTAGAATTTAGGATTTTAATTTTTTTATTACTACCCCTTCTTTTATTGGTTACTTTATCTCTCTTGATCTGTGCACCAAATGGCAGGAAAATGCTCCTATCAGTGTACTGCAAAATATATACATAATATGACATTATGGATAAATTGTGCAGGAAACTGATTGACCCATTTAAGTGACCTTTTTGTTCTTCTGATTCGGTTTCTGGATCGGAACCTCAGTTTTAAATTTCTGCCGACCCGTTATTTGGCCGACTTTGGGGTGTCCCAAAAAATGTTCTACTTTCAGTAAAAATGAATTGGCAAAGCCACATTTTTGTACCGTGTACATGTCTATTGTACATATATCTTACATACAACTAATATTTTACAGCTTGATTTATGGAAGCCAGACATGGTTGAAGATATATCTCCATTAAGAGAGTTGCACGTGCGGATCCCTTTTTCCCATTTAGAGGAGACGGAAGGAAAGCTTCTACATCAAACAATACCGTTTATGTATGTTTATTAATCATATTGCTATCATTTCTTATAAAAACGAATGTTATGTTTTTAAAAGTAAAACTAAAATGTAAATGTTTTCGTATGTATAATCAATGTATGTGGTTCTTTTACACCAAGTTTATCAACCATGTGAAAGTAATACATCTTCAAATTGTTGTGCATATCTTATCAGAATTACTACGTGTTTGCCAACATAGGCTGTGAATACTAGCAATGTGTTCAGTATTAGCAAGAGGAAGCTCAATTTTTTTATTTATTTTTTTATTTTAATGCAATTGTTGTTTGTTTAGCAATGTGACTTAGTAGAAGGTCAAACACTGCATGTGAGCCAATAATCCAAAAATGCATCTGTTCGAACATATCATTGACACAAAGCAATAGTTTTCTAAAAAAAAATAAAAAATGGATTTTTAAAATAGTCCTACAAATAAAAAAAATAAAAAAATGGATGGTCGAATGCATAGAGCTGCTTAAATATCCAGAAAGAGAAACATCTAGAATACAAGTCAGTAAAAATAGATGACAATCGAAAAAGAAGGACCAAAAGGACAGTGATTTTGGATCATATTTCCAGAGCCACAAATTATTTTAATTACAAATTACCCCAAGGGTAAAATAAAATTTTCAGGAAATTTCAGCGCCAGAAAAAACAGTAAATGCTTATATTAAAGAAAAAGGTGTATCACCTGTTAGGGACCAAGGGAACCCGACTGATTACCTCCTCTAATTCCTTCCATCAGCCACTCTGGAACCATCGAAATAAGCAGACATCCTTTTTCCTCCCATAACTGGATGACACACAGCTCTGGGAGTCAACTCATCTAATCTTTATTTCACCACACACGGTTTGTATGCACTGACCCCTACATAGGGTCTCTCATACAAGATTAAAGGGATTTTCCTACCAAAATCCTCTGTGCCTAAAAGATAATTGCGTGAGAAAAACTCTTTAATTTAATTATCCCCCAGGTACAGAAAAATATACAATAATTCCAAACACCCCACAAACACATTTTATTATTTCAGAACCCCACAAAAGCTACATCACCGAATAGCTGGGATCTGGGGGAGGTGTCATGGCAATGATACATAATTAATTGTTGCACTATAGAATATTGCCATTTAATGCAATTTGTGCAGTGCATATATGAACTGGCTGCCTGGTAGAGGTAGAAGATATTGTCAATTTCAAAAGGGGTTAGTTTTATTGTATGGGAGGCCAGAGCTTACAACCTAAGTTGCTCTTTGAAGCTGAGACCCCAACAGAGCTACTATGTAAGGTGTGAGAAGTCACACATAAGTGGCCTGGCTTCAGGATAAACTAACTCCCTCATATGCCATATGTCTTGATTGCCTCTTAGATAAGGTAATTTTATTTGAACAAGCCTTGTGTTCCAATATCATATCCAAAAGAGACATTAATACCTACCCACAGATCAATACTCAAGCCTAATTTTTATCATATTTAGGATGGGACAAGAACAATCTTTTAATCAAGCCTACACATGATGTGTGGAACAAGGGGACTACACAGATAGGGAGATCCACAGCATGATGACCTGAAAACAATAAGCAGGCAAGCGAGTGGGCACATGTGGGCATGATACTTAGTGACGGTGTTCCATCACATCACCCATCACCGCTGATTAGTTGAAAGCGGTCAACTGACACTCTTAGCTATTCACTGACTCCCCATTCACTAAACTGGCTTGCAAAAGGTAAGTTTCTTTGCAAGTCTGTTTAGTGAATGAGGAGTCACTGATTGGCTGAAAGTGTGCATGCTCTGATAAGATATGCACTACAATTTGAAGATGTATTACTTTTGCATGGTGGATGAACTTGGCGTGAAAGTGCAGGGGCACTTTCCACTTCCTGAATCTAAAAAATAAAGCCGCCAGTGGAGGAGTGGAGACCAGCACTTGAGGCAACTTAGGGGTAAACAGTCTCCCACAGTGATGGTGACTGGTTCATGTCCTGGCAGTATACAGTGGTCTGCTTTCAGGTCTAGTAGCCACTGGGCCTTGGTGTTATGGGATGCTTTTTATCCCAGATATTCTTACAGTACTGTTCAGTCTCTGCTCTCCTCTACAGCAAACATTCTATATTTATTTATTTTGCAATACACTAATTGGCCCATTTTCACTTGTCCTTTTTTGTTCAGCTTTATGGTTTCCTGAATGTTTTAGATTATTCTAAAGAGCCAAACCATCAACTGAACAAATGTCAGAGGTCTTGAACTAGATTTCTTTATTGAGAAAAGTTGTTTGGCCGAACTGAATTTTCCAACCGCGCATAATCCTTATTTACAAAACTACATAATCGATTTCATGCCCATTTTATGGTTGTGTATGGTAAATAGAGTAGCAAAGACATCTAGCAGATTATTGATTGGATTCATGGTTGAGTGAGTGACTGGATAAATAGTAGACCATAGTTGGATGGCTCTTTCAATAACTAGATAGATGATTCAATATGTTGATCAAAGAAAAATAAAGATGCAATAGTATCTTGCAATGTAAGCAAGTACCTAAAGGGTTGGAGTCACTCTAACATTTGCAATATGTATGGTGGTAGCACTTTTTATTTATTATTTTTACTTTTACATTGTTTGTTATTTTTTTATCTAGTACTATTGAGTATTTAATATACGTATAGCATGACAATGTAAACATGTTTTAAGGCTTTTATATACACTAGCAAAAAAAAAAAAAAGGTAGGTATGTCTATTTATGTGTGATGTTCTACATAATTGCTCTTGACCTCTATTGTTGGGGAGCTTTAGGGCAAGCTATTATACAGATAATAGTCAAGTGTACCTTCTATAAGCATATTACATCTCTGATTAGGCATATGATGGGTGGAGTCCCACCATGCCAGTAAACTCTTTGCCTATGGTCTACATATCTGCATATGTCCCTCCTGTCATTATCACTTTATCTTTGCAGGGTAATGATCAATGATATTCAAAAGTTGATAGACAGCAGCACTGTGAGAGATAGCAAGCAGCAGAAAATATCTCTGGAAAGTTATAACTATAAAGAATATCATCCAATGAACGAGGTAAGAAATAAAACATGTAATCCCAGTCTAGGAGTGAGTAATCCCATAAAAGTATAATCATCAGATTATTAACTTAATTCTTGACATCTTTTGGTACATTTGAGCAATGGTTGAGCTAAGGGAGTGCATAGGGAGGATGTAGAGCAAGCATGTCAAACTCGCGGCCCATGGGCCACATGCAGGCCACAATGAATATCTTTGCGGCCCAGCGAGACGCAAGCTTGACATGCTTACTAAGGCAGAGTAGGCACCTGCTATTCCCACATTGCAGGTGCCTACTGTGCTAAAATTTACCCGGCCAGGGAGGAGAGGTCGCTGGCGGCAGCGAGGGAGCTCAGTCTTCCTGCTCGCACCCCCTGTAATGATGCCAGGTGCCGGAATATGATGTCATTCCAGCACCCGGCATTACTAAACTGTGCACGTGAGGGCGCAGTGAGGAGCAGTATAAGCAACCCAACACCAACTCCCAAAGGTAGGGAGTGTATGCAAGATTGTGTGTGTTAATCCAGCCTCTAGTTGCTGTCTCCCTGAAAATCTCATTGAGGACATGCTGGATGTCCATAGGAAAGAATTGAGTAATGTTTTCCTATGGGCGGTTTGAATGCGCGCGCGTCTCTGTGCCAGAGTTGGGTAAGGGATCTAGCGTGTATCTGGAGCGTAATGTGTGTAGTGGTATAGTACTACACGTAATGTGTGGTGTCTAGTATAAATATAGCGATATGAAAAGCACTCCAAGGACTTCGTATAAGGTGAAGAAAATAAACTTAGCTTTATTCAGCAACTGCCAATAGTGATCGACGTTTCAGTCCCATGTCAGGACTTTCATCAGGATATATATATATATATATGTTTGGAAGTATTGTATGTGTGAGGGGCGTAGTGTGTTGGGTGTGCTGTGTGCATTTGTGAAGGGTGCAGTGTGTGTGTAAGAGGGGTGCAGTGTGTGTGTGTAAGAGGAGTGATGTGTGTGTGGGGGTATTGTTATCTGCCATCACATTCTATGTTTCTAATTTTCTTTGTCTGTTAACTCACTGAGGGTTATTTTATATATATATATATATATATATATATATATATATATATATATATATATATATATATATATATTATATGTGTGTGTGTGTGTGTGCTGTGTGTGTCTGAGGGTGCTGTGTGTGTCTGAGGGTGCTGTGTGCATCTGAGGGTGCTGTGTGTGTGTGTGTGTGTGTGTGTGTGTGTGTGCTGTTAGTGTGAGTTTGCTATGTGTGTGAATATGTCAGGAGAGATTGTGTGTGGGGTGAGGGGCCAGATGTAAATATAATAAATATCTATTTTTTTAAATTATAAAAACTAAACTTTATATCCCTCCTCCCTTCTTACCTTTAGCCTGGGGATTAAGGGGGGAGCTGTGCTGCCATGGAGGAGGGCCATGATGCAGTACCTTGTGGTCCTAGTGGTGAGAGAAACCCGTCAGAGCTGCAGGGTAGAGCTCCACCGGGTCATACTCTCCCTCCCTCCCCAGCCAGCGGCAGCATGTCAGTGCCTGTGGGCCGTAGAGGGAGATCTTTGATGAAGGTACACAACAGGGCCGGCGCTCTGATAGCGTGGGCCCTGCATGTGCCGGCCGGTGAGATCCTGTGATCTTCCCTGCCGGCCTTCGCCCATGGCCATCGAGGCCCACCGGGCATTTGCTGGTATGCCCTATGGCCAGTCTGGGCCTGGTATAGTCAGACAATCCACACAATGCAAAGACAGTTACAAGCACAATGACCAGTTCAAGCAGGTAATTCCCCACATTGGATGGACGTTTGCCAGAGCAATTCACCAACAATTTGACATTTGGGTGAAAACACCCATTGTATTGTAGTACTTCTTTATCCATGTGATGTAATATTATCTAAATATATTAACATGCCTTTAAAATACTAACTGTCCAAATGTTAAGATTTGTACATATTTAAGAATGTGGTCTATTGTCTTTTGACCCATCATTCAGATTATGTGTCCATCACATGACATTTAAAGAGTTTTTTGATAACTGATTAGCAAGTCCTCTAGTGACGATGTTTCTGCATTCACAGATCTATCAATGGATGGATGAGATCAAAGAGAAGCACAGTGATCTGGTAACACACCATTATTTAGGAAGTACATATGAACAACGACCAATCTACTACGTCAAAGTAAGTCGATAAAACCTACTTTATAATAAAACTACATGAACAAAAAAGAAATAGCTAAATGCATTTGAATTTAATTCTTTAAAAATCCTTGTACATTTTTCACTTAATGGTTTGTGCCAGTATCAACGCATGAGTGATTTACACCATTCTGTACAGTGAAAGGTGTTTGGATCACAGATGTAACTCTCAGCTCCACTTATGTCGTAAATGAAATAGCAATATTTATTGACAAGAATTTACCAGTCTGTGAATAAATATAGCGACATGTCAGATAATAAAATAGGAAGTGTTTGTAATGTGTCACTCTGGCGCAATGCTTTTGTTATCTTTCCCACTGAAGTTTAATATAATATTATACACTACATTTAGTTACATAGTTACATGGGTGAAAATAGACTTGCGTCCATCAAGTTTAGCCTTCTTCACATATGTTTTTGCTGTTGATCCAAAAGAAGGCAAAAAACCCAGTCTGAAGCGCTTCCAATATTGTAACAAACTAGGAAAAAAATTCTTCTTGACCCCAAAATAGAAGTCAGATATCTCCTTGGATCAAGCAGCTATAAGCGATAAGCCCAATAGATTTTAATACTTTCAGTTATATAACAGCTATCAATTGCAGGTGTTTCTTGTTTGTTTAAAATATGTTAGAATTACTGAGTATCCAGAATTCTTTTAATGGTGTTTACAAACAATGCATTGGGACAATTCAACAACTACATTGTAAAATCTAGGCCCCCAAAAAAGAAAAAAATAGCTTGGTTTGAAAAAAAGAAACATTTCTTACTCTGTGTTTTAAGACCTACATTTTTACCCCACATTGCTAATACATGTAAATTGTAGATTATGCTAGCTTTAGTGTACTGATAATCTTAATTTTATTAATGACAGGAGGCGAGTATTTGCTTAAGACTTTCTTTACTTAAGCTTCACAGCAGCACTTTTTTACTTAGTAACAGGGTAACCAATCAGAAAAAAGATAACATGGTATAAAAGTCCCTCCCTGTGACGTCACTTCCTCTTTCTGGCTGCGAACAAATAGGAACGGGAAAACTGTAAAGGGAACCGATAAGAAATCCGGAATGCCAGACGAGAAAGTTGATGCTTGAGAGGGAACAGGAACGGAAACATGACTTCTAGGAGAGCTGAGATGATGCTTGAGATGGAACAGCAACTAGACTTGTCCTCTTGAGGGGCTTTACGCTGAAACGAGAGAGCAGAGTCGAAACCAAGGATTAATCCGAGAATTGGACTTCTAAAATTATGGTGTCCAGTAATTAGAAAAAATCATATATAATAGTCCACCTCCCCTAAAGTGTTAATTTATACAACCATGGAGAGAAATCCTTAGCCCCCCCTGGTAGAATATACATAGCGTGTTACTCTAATCTTAGATAAACTTACCTAAAGAGGCGACCCAAGGGGGGGGGGGGAAACGAAGGTGAATGGGTGGGAAATACTCGCCTCCTGTCATTAATAAAATTAAGATTATCAGTACACTAAAGCTAGCATAATCTACAATTTTATAACATGACAGGAGGCTTCGTATTTGCTGTTTTAACGCTCCCCCAGGAGGGCTAAGGAAGTGTGCACAGCTGGACGAAAGTAGAAGTTGCGGAACGTCTGTTCCCTGGACCAGTCTGCTGAGTGAAGGATGTCCCGAAGAGAGGCTCCAGCGTTGAATGCTCCTGATGCCGCCGCACCTCTGATGGAGTGGGCTCCGAAGGAAGTTTCAATCCCGGCCAGGGAGAGCAACCACCTAAGCCATCTGGCAAGGGTTGTGGTTGATACAGGATGATGGGGTCGGACGTATGAGATCAATAGTTGGCTGGAGGAGGTTGAACGTAGAGAGGAGGTGACTGATAAATAACGAGAGAGAAGCGAGACCACACACAATTTTGGATGGTTAGGGAAATAAGGGTAAAATACTGAAGAGGAGTTTGATTTTGTCCGTCTGGACACGGAAAAGGTGACACCTTCTGGGGAGAAGTTGATAGCGTTATGGTCAAATGCTCGAACGTCTGACACTCTTCGGAAGGAGATTAGGCAAAGTAACAGAGTGAATTTTGCTGAGAGTTGACATAGGGTTAGATCTTCGTTGTTCGGCCAAGGAAGCAGATCATGACATTAACGTCCCATAGATGGGAATATTTCGGTGTTGGGGGGCGAGCTAGTTTAATGCCCCGCAATAGTCTACAAACCAATGGGTCCTGGCCAACTGGAGCTCCATCTAAAGGCACGTGGGCCGCTGAGATTGCTGACCGGGCAACGTTGATGGAACGGTATGAGCGGCCTAAGTCGAACAGATGTGAGAGGAAATTCAAAATGAACTGTCTAGGGGCTGTAAGGGGATCGGTATTCCGTTCCAGGCACCAATTGCACCAAGCACCCCAGGAGGAAAGGTAGCATCTTCTGGTTCCAGGCGCCCAAGAATCCCAGAGGAGTTCCTTAGCTCTCTGCGATAATTCTCCGAAATTCCAGGATCCCCTGAAAGAGTCCAAGCCACTAGTTGGAGGTGACCCTGAATTATCATCGGATGAGGGTTTCCTTGAGAGTCCTCTAGCAGGTTGAGCCATGGAGGTAGAAGGAGGGGATGTTGGCAGGATAGGTCCAGGAGATCTGGGACCATGCTTGGCCCTGCCAGAGCGGGGTGAGTAGTACCAGCGTGACTTGTTGTCTGCGAATCTGGAGAAGGACTCTCGGGATCATTGCGAAAGGAGGGAAGGCGTAGGCTCCCGTTGTCGGCCACTTTTGAAGGAAGGCATCTACCGCCGAGCATTCTGGGTCTGGTAGGCAGCTGAAGAAATGTGGGACTTGAAAATTCGTCCGGGAGGCGAAAAGGTCCAGAGTAAATGGTCCCCTGAGCTTGGAGATGTGGAAGAAAACTGATTTGTGCAGGCGCCAGTCGCTGACGTCTCTCCAATGTCGGGAGAACCAATCCGCAGTAATGTTCGTCTCTTCCGGGAGATATTCTGCTCGAAGTGTTATGTTGCGTTGGAAACAAAAATTGTAGATGTCCTTTGTCACTTCGGATAGGGTACGTGATCTGGCCCCTCCCAGTTTGTTGATGTATTGGACAGCTGAGATATTGTCCATTCGAAGGAGGATGCAGCAGTCTGAGAGGTGGTTGGCCAGACTGCGGATTGCGAACGAGCCTGCAATTAACTCCAGACAGTTGATGTGGAGAGAGTGTTCTGCCGCGGTCCATGGTCCCCCAGTGGAAGTTGCATGACAAGTTGCGCCCCAGCCTTGGAGGCTCGCGTCTGATTCCACCACAAAGTCTGGAGTGGGGCCGAAAATTGCTTTGCCGTTCCAGGCAGACATGTGGCGGAGCCACCAGTTGAGTTCCTCCCTCACCTCGGTAGTGATCGGGACCCTCTGGTCGTATGATGAATGGGTCTGGAGGAACTGAGCCTTCAGGCGTTGCATGGCCCGATAGTGGAGGGGACCTGGGTAGATCGCCTGAATGGAAGCCGAAAGTAGGCCTACAATCCGAGCTAAACCTCGGAGAGGTATATCCACTTGTCGAAGCGTCTTGCGTAGTTCCTTCCTGATCGCAGTTAGTTTGGATTGAGGTAGGCGGAGAACACAGGTAGAGGAGTCGATCTCGAAGCCGAGAAATTGAATGATTTGGGATGGAGTCAGTGAGGATTTCGCCTTGTTGATAACGAATCCCAAGGATTCGATCAATGAAGATGCGTAGTTCGTTTGTGACTGTAGACTGGATGCGTCGTCGCAGAGTAGTAAGAGGTCGTCGAGGTAGATTAGGCAGCGAATGCCTCTTGCTCGAAGATGTGCGGTGACTGGTTTGAGTAGTTTGGTGAAGCACCATGGAGCGGAACTCAGGCCGAATGGAAGGCAGGTGAATTGGAAGACCCGGTGGTGCCAGAGAAAGCGGAGAAAACGTCGGCTGGATGTATGTACCGGTACGGAGAGGTAAGCATCCTTGAGGTCGAGTCTGGTGAACCAATCGCCTGGTCGGAGGATGTCTCTGAGGAGATGAATCCCTTCCATTTTGAAGTGCCTGTATATCACGAAAGTATTCAACTGGCGAAGGTTGATTACTGGGCGAAATTCCCCTGATTTCTTCTTGACTAGGAAGATGGAACTTAGAAAGCCTCTGTCGTGTGGAGCTGGTTGAATAGCTCCTTTTGTCAGTAAGGAACGTAGTTCCGAATCGAGGAGGGTGGTTTGAGCTCTTGACATTATCGGGTAATGGGGAAAACCTGTTTGAGTAGGGAGAGAATAAAATTCTATCAAATAACCCCGAACTGTGTTTAGAACCCAGGTATCTGAAGACAGCGTCTTCCACATATCTACACAATGTAATAACCTGCCCGCATGATAAACCGTTGTAAGGTGAAAGGTAGGAAATCTCACCTGTAGGGTATCTGTTGCGTCCACGGGCTCTGCTTCCTCTTCCCCGTCTGCTCTTTGGGTGTAGAAACCCCTTGATTGGTAGTTGGGGAAGGAAGAAGGATGAAGTGGGGGGTCGCTGGCGTTGGCCTGTGGCCCAGAAACGGCTGACTGTACGACCCCTTGAACGGCCAGCCCTTCCAAAAACCCGTGAGGGTTGTTGGTGGAATACTCTTTTCATGGATGATTGTGCCTTGTTCAAAGTAGTGTATAAGTTTACATGCTTGTGTAACTCTTTGATATAGGGTTCTCCAAATAATAGACCCTTAGCCTTGGGGCCCAATTCTTTGGTTCCCAGATCGGTTAGTTTGGCATCCATACGCAGCAGCACTGCTTTTCTACGCTCCGTACATAGGGAAGTATTTGCATTGCCCAGCAGGCAAATGGAGCGTAGTGCCCATTCTCTTATAACCGATGGGTCTAAAGGGCCCTCGTTAGTGAGGGCTTCATCAGCCAATAGTAGAATTCTTGCCAGGGGCCCCAGGACATCTAACATCTTGTCCTGGGTGAGGCGTAGGCTGCGTTCAATGCCCTTTTTAGGGTCACGGCCAGTTCTGGTTAGGTATGTGTAGAGCATTGGATCGAACTCCGGGGTCATGGCAACCTTGTCCGGCAAAGTAGGCCTAGGGCATCCAGCTCTTAGGCGCTTGCGGACCTCCCGGTCTAGTGGTCTCCTGATCCAGAAATGGATATATTGGGAGAGATGAATTGGGAGTGACCATTCAGAAGACCGAGGATATCTGATATGCCGTGGGTCAAATAGGGGTTGACCCAGTGTATCCATGAAGGTTTCGGCGTCTTCCGAAGGATTCTGTTCAGGTACAGAATCCTCTGTTGTGAGATCTCTATTGAAATCTTGAGGGAAAGGTGCCCCTTTAAAAGAAGCCACAGGCCAGTCTTCTTCGTCTTCAGAAGAGTGGTCGGCTTGCCATTCATCTAGGATGGCCAAGGGGTGTAAATCAAAAGAGTCGTCTTCTTCCTCTGACAGAGTAGGTTGCACGGGATGTTTCGTTTTGGTGTCAGTCTGTTTCGGGCGTTTAGCCGGTTCTTTCCCCTTGCGTTTGAGTGGTTCTGGCACATCCCCTTTCCAATATCTTTTATTGGGTTTGGAAGGGTTCCTTCTTGTGGAATCTGAATCATCCACCTCTTCCTCAGAAGGCGGGGGCTCAGAAGTTTTTGGATCTTTAGGCTCAATGGGCAGCACCCGAGCCAGGGCCTTTTCCAGTGAAGCGGCAACAGCCGCATTTATAACAGCTTGCAAGTTTTGGTCTTGGATTGAAGCCTCCATAGCAATAGTGATGATACCTATGGGGCAGAATAGGCCAGCATTAGAATGTATTTGAGGCCGTCCGAAATAACACAAAACTTTATTACCAAGTATGGTGGGCTATTTAAGGAGCTCCCGGTGCCTTGACCCACTGTTTAGCCTCAGACGAAGGCGCGTTTTGTAGCGCCGAAACACGTGTTAGGTAGCAGTAGGAGGGTAGTTTAAGTCTGGCAACCGACCTGTACAGTCTCTCTGGAAGACTATTTAGTCAGTGTTACTGGGCATTGGATCTCTATATGATTCGAATAAGGGGACAGGGGAATCGTGGGTGAAGGGGTTCTTTGCTTTATTTTATGTCAGATCTCGTCATTCTCCACGCTGGCTTAACTATGTGTGGAACTGACCACTAGATCTGAAGCTTTCTCCTCCCACTGTTTGTACCTCCGTCCTCCAGCAATAGAAATGCAACAGAGAGTACACAGATTGAAACAAGTGTATCTATCGATTTGCTAAACTCTGACCAGCTTTTGACTACTTAGTTGATAAAACCGCCTCTGTCACTATTTTTCTTGTTACAGGATTTCCCATGTGCATGTATTTTCGCTGTTGCAAGCAAGCACCACACTGGGACTATACATAGTGACTACAGGATTGGTTTAATCTCTCTATTTCTTACTTTATGCAATCCCTTGAAGGATTGCCTCTATGAGACAGAATATACAGGTTGGGGGGGATTTGTAGCTGTACTGAGCTTTACATCCTGTGGGCAACACCCTTAGGATATTTATCCCCATCCAGACATCTATCCTCCTATTTTAAGTTTATTATTATTTTCGTTTTCCTTTTTCCAAAACTCTCCACAAGGTTTTTTTTTACAACAGCCACCATTAAAGGTTATGTTTTATAATTCACTGTACATATGTATAGCTATGCACTAGGGGGCGCCATTCTCTGTTTGACCTATTCAGGTCTACTTCTCCACTAACACATGTATGTGAGGGTCTTGGTTGCCCCCAGACACACACCCAGTTGCTTCCCCTTTCTTCGGGTATCCAACTACTCCATTTATGAGATCATTTTACGCTAAACATGGCATAGTTGGCAATTCACAGGAAACTTCCAATTATTGTATCCAGTAAATTCTTATGTAGTGTTAATCCAACAACCATGACCACTTAATTAAGTAATTAGAAACAGTCATGGTGGTAGGAGTATGTATGTGCAGTATTTTTGCTTGAAGGTTTCCAAGTATATCCATATAGAGATGCATTGATGACGTTTTGCTACCCATGTGCTAAATCCTCCTAATGCTTTCATATTTACAGGGCCAGCCATGATGAGCCCTGCGTAAAAAAAAGTTTAATTAACACCTTTTACTCTTCTGGCAGGGAGGCGGCCACCTAAATAGCACCATTAGAACTATAGTGTCAGAAATACATGTTTGTATTCCTGAATAGTGTTCCTTTAATGGAAAGCAGATATGTGACAGTTGTTTGGAGGAAAGAGAATAGATAGAATTGCTAACACAATTCAAACTAATTTTATAGCATAGGAGAGAATTATGCACTCCTTAGCCTATTGAGACAAAAAGGTTTACTTTGCATTTAGATTGTCAGGGATCTGTGATAATGCCTATGACTTGTTTCTGAACTGTGTTTAGTAAATGCCCAACTTACAATATCAGATCAATTTCAAGGATTTGACCCCTAATTTTGCTTTCCTGAAAGTCAGGTCCCAAGCTAAGTCACTAATCCTGAATGCCATTTCTATTTTGTACTAGCAGGAAAGTTCTTTAGCGATTTATGCCAACACTTTCTACATTTACATAAGCTTCATAATTTTATTATCAGAACATATATATTGGTTAAACTTGAATTATGATTTTCTATTCTAAATATCAATGCTTCATTCTTGGAGAAGGATATTGAAAAAGTATCATTTCAAACAGAAGCTAAAACAGAGTGCTTAAATTCATAGTTTTCTAGTACATTTTATTTATTTTCAAGGTCCTTTTTTTTTCTAGATTGGATGGCCATCAGATAAGCAAAAAAAAGTTGTTCTTATGGACTGTGGAATTCATGCTCGGGAATGGATTGCTGTCGCATTTTGCCAGTGGTTTGTGAAAGAGGTAAATTATCTAAACGTTATATTGCTTGAAAAAAGAGCAGTAGGGTTTCCAAATAATAATTTAAACAGATAAAAACTGTATTGATCCATTTCAATGTAGTAGTTTCTCATCATCTCTCTTTAGCTAGTGTTATTTACACTGAAACACTAGCAAATACAAGCACAAAAAATGAAATTAAGCCCTGCGCTTAAATTCCCACTACTCTTGGGTTTCAGCAATATCTACAGTTTCCATCAGTCCAAATACATAGAACAATAGCAAAAAAGTTACCTGAGCACTACCCCAAAAAAGTTTTTTAGTATCACTCCAATGACCATTAAAGTGCAAGTTTACCTGCCACGTCAAAGCAAGCCTCTAAGTTGAGTTCAACACGAACAATTCATCGTGCTACTTTCACCTAAAATGCAAAATCACTCATAGGTATTTTTTTAATAAACTTCTACACACTTATTAACCCTTAATAGGGAACACATGGCCCTGTAACATGGCTGAGTAATACAGAAGCAATTTAAAATACAAAAGTAAGCCCTGGGCTCAAACTCCTATTAAGGGCGTATGCTTTTTTTATTGCTTTATTATATACAATATGATCACATATCACTATCTGTTGAGTTAATTATTGCAATATAGTCCATAGATACAAGACACAGGCTTCAAAACATTCCCAATTCAATTATGTCACTATTAATGTTTAGACATTGCTCAACACATGTCAGGCAGATAGCCATTATAGCACTTCCTCCTTCAAATTCTTTGAGATTTAATGGACTACATATTTGGTTTTATCACTCTAAGAATGATGAACATCCAGCACAGCCAATGTCTCTCATAGAGGATCACTCAATTGGCGGATCACGGAGATTGTTGCGCATGTGGTTCCCCGTGAAACGCGTTGGACTGGACAGATATCATTATGCTTGAAGATCTCAGTATGGGTGAATCAGGCTGCAGTGAATAGTCTGCTTGCCAAATGGATTACATTTAAGTTTAATTGCTTTTGACTTTTTTTTTAGCCTAAACCTACAAACACATTTGACATTAAAAATATATATATATTTTTAATGTTTGTGTGTTCTTTAAGTTTTTGAACCGTTTCTCTTCTAAAAATGTGTATACTTGTCTTTTATTTTAATTTGCTTTTCAGAAAGAAATTTAATCCACAAAGTCTAGCATACCTTCAATTACACTCAGAAGTTATTACATGATTGTACAGAAGTTATTACATGATTGTACAATAACAAATGTTATGAATTCATCCCACCCTATATAACTTCTGTAAGTGGACTGAAAATGGCAGCCTTCTCTTATATACTGTAAAAGAAGCTTCAAAGATCATACCATTCCTACAGTCAGAGAAGAATGGAAAAGTTTTATAGTCTGTTGCCTTTTATGTTTTGTCTGAACAATCTATAGAGAAAACTGCTTTAGCACAGGTTTATATGTTAGCTATACGTCCCATTTAAATAATATATTGCTTGCAAATCCCTGAAATAAAATGGTAAACTAGAAAGCTCATGTGGGGGAGTGCCCATAGTGTAATAGTAAATATACAAACATGTGGCTAAGAAAAAGAATATGTGTAAATAAATAATTTAAACAATAAAAGCTTTCGCTCCTGGTAAGCTAATAAAAAACGATAAGTGGGTTACCCATTCTTTTCAGTGTTACAATTAAACTATTAGCATATTTAATTGCTTGGATACTGCACTACTTGTCACCCAACTTTAAAAAATATGTCTTATTTCTTTGTCGGGAAACAACCCTTCTGTGTTTCATTAGAGTAGAATAGCATAGTTCTACTAAGTAAATGACGTATAGTGGTATCATCTATTTGTTAATAGCTCACTTCAAATCAAAGTCTAGGAAAATCATTGGTTGGATTTAAAACACAGACATGGTAGATCACGTACACATCTTTATTTGGGTTGATTATGACATCAATCCCACATGAAATTGATGATTAAAATATGTGGTTTTAAACTTGCAGATCCTGGCCAATTATAAGAACAACCCTGTGCTTCAGAATGTCCTCAAACAAACTGACTTCTACGTCATACCTGTGTTGAATGTTGATGGATATGTCTACTCGTGGACACATGTAAGTTAAAAATAAATGTCTTATTCAACAAGTTGATTACTATAAATGTCAAGTTAATGAATTGAAATTCAAATATGTGTTACTTAATTTCATGTAAAGAGGCCTCTTACAGGCCCTATGGTATTGTTGCTATGCCCAACACGTAAAGTCTTCTTCCAACCATACATGGAGGATCCATTTAACCAACTTTGCACAATAATCTTCTTTATCTTTATTATTCTTTCCGATACCAGAAAGAGATAATATTAACCTGGTTTGTTTCAAGGGACACTCTAAAGTTAGAAATGCAAACATTACCAAAGTTATAGTTTCTTTTACCCAATTTAGATTTAGCACCCCTTTACAAGAGAAAATAAATCATACTTATAAGTTTTATTCACCATTCATTCCTTGACGTGCCAACCTTGCCATGGCTGCCTCTACATCATTATTGATGACCTCAGTCAATCCAATGGTACTTCATAAAGAACCCAAAAACAAAAGTATACTAAATAGCAAGGTGCACACCACAAACAATCGGTGAAAAGTAATAATATTAATTAACCCTTGAATAGATTGGAAGAAGATCCCTCAAATCTTCTGTTACATACACATAGCTATACAATAAACAAAAAATATATAGAAAACCACAAATAGTGTGATACTGTGTGACATCAATAATAAGGTAAAGCTTAAACATATACGTCCTTCTTATGTCTTCTTCCCAATGGTTGCAAAAGGCAGTGTTTACATTGCTATCTTTCAAATAAAGTGCCATGGTGATAGTGATATCAAAAGGGAATAAAACATTTGCCTTATACTTACATGTCTTTAAAATCCAGTGTATAGGAAATTATAAAAAAAAAAAAAAAAAAGTGCAAAGTAATGTTAGATCTTAGGATAATATTATTTTAAAAGTGCCTTATAATGGAACACTCACATGTTCTAGAGGTAAAAGATCAAGCTCTAGTTTGTAGAGACTATTGATCCGTTAGGGAATCCACTCCCATCTCTTCCAGGTAAAATTTAGAGAATATTCTTTTCTTTCTCAAGTCAGGAATAATTTCAGAGGAAAGAAATGTGCATATAGTGTCATATAGTTTTAAGAGTATACACAATTAATAATGAAGGTATTATACTCAAAAAACTAGAGTCTATTAATTGGCTCAATGAATCAGCTCTGTGTGGTTCAGGACCATACCACCTTCTTCAACATACAGGAACTCAGTGGCTAGTTAAGTAAAAAGCATACCCTTTATTATATTAAAACAACAAACATAAAAAAATAGTTAAAATACCAATTATATATATGAAATATAGACATATAGATATAGATCTACACCAGCCTGAGGAAGCCACAAATGGTGTAGGTTATAACAGAATGGCACAATCACAAATCAAAACATGGCAACAAAGAAAATAACGAAATGACCCCTGTTCAAAAGTCTGCATACCCTTAGTTCTTAATACTGTGTACTGCCACCTTTAACATCAATGACAGCGTGCATTATTTTGTAATAGTTGTCTATGAGGCCCCTAATTCTTGCAGGTGGTATAGCTGCCCATTCGTCTTGACAAAATGCCTCCAGGTCATGCAAAGTCTTTGGTCGTCTTGCATGAACCGCACGTTTGAGATCTCCCCAGAGTGTCTCGATGATATTAAGGTCAGGAGACTCTGATGGCCAATCCAGAACCTTCACCTTTTTCTGCTGTAACCATTGGAGGGTCAACTTTGCCTTGTGCTTAGTCTCATTGTCATGATTTAAAGTCCAAGGGCATCCTATGCACAGCCCACATGCAGAAGAATGCAAATTGTCTGCCAATATTTTCTGATAACATGCTGCATTGATCTTGCCATCAATTTTCACAAGATTCCTCGTGCCTTTAGAACTCACAAACCCCCAAAACATCACCATGCTTCACAGTGAGGATAGTATTCTTTTCACTATAGGCCTTGTTGACCCCTCTCCAAACATAGCGCTTATGGTTGTGACCTTAAAGCTCTATTTTGGCCTTGTCACTCCAAATTACAGTGTGCCAGAACCATGCTTTTTTGTGGCATTGGCGCAGTAAAGGCTTCTTTCCGACAATTCGACCATGCAGCTCACTTTTGTTCAAGTATCGTCGTATTGTGCTCCTTCAAACAAACCCACCATCCTTTTTCCAAAGCAGCCTGTATTTCTCCTGAGGTTACCTGTGGGTTTTTCTCTGTATTCCAAACAATTCTTCTGGCAGTTGGGGCTGAAATATTTCTTAGTCTACTTGACTTTGGCTTGGTATCAAGAGATCCCCACATTTTTCATTTCTTAATAAGTGATTGAACAGTACTGACCGGTATTTTCAAGGCTTTGAATAACTTTTTATATCCTTTTCCATTTTTATAAAGTTCCATTACCTTGTTACGCAAGTTTTTTTGACAGTTCTTTCTGCTCCACATGGCTCATAATCTAGCCTGCTCAGTGCATCCACATGAGAGCTAACAAACTCATTGACTATTTATGCACAGATACTAATTGCAATTTAAAAAGACACAGGTGTGAGAAATTAACCTTTAATTGCCATTTTAACCTGTGTGTGTCACCTTGTGTGTCTGTAACAAGGACAAACATTCAAAGGTATGTAAACTTTTGATCAGGGCCATTTGGGTGATTACTGTTATCATTATACTTTAAAAAGGAGCCTAACAACTATGTGATAATAAATGCATTCACATGATCCCTGTCCTTCAGTAAAAATTTAAAAAAATTGCATGATCAGTTATATTTTCGAAATCAATGCCCAAATTTCACAATTTCTGCCAGGGTATGCAACATTTGGAGCACAACTGTATGTATTTCATATAACTTCTTTTTTTTCAGGAGCGCCTTTGGAGAAAAAATCGATCCCCACAAAATAATGGCACCTGCTATGGTGTTGATCTCAACAGAAACTTTGATACAGCGTGGTGCAGTAGGTATCACACCCTCCTATTTGCATGCAGCACAATCCAGTACAGAGATATGACTGATACAGCGTCACCATGTGGGCGTCTTTTGCAGTATGAGTTAGCCAGAAGAGTGCATAAACTTTTAAGGTGTTTGAACATCCCTAAGGACTTCAAAACTTCATACTATAGAGCAGTGTAATTGAAGGAATTGAGATTTAGTCTAAATATGTTCTACATTAAAAAAATCTTCTAAAACAAAACCTTATATAGAAAATTCTATTATTTATAAAATCTTTGGTACTAGCAAGGATACTCAATGTAGCTAATGGGAAAAACAGCTGCAATAAAATAATTTGGTGTTTTTTTTACATTTAATGTTTCTTAATCATGAGCAAAGGAAATAAATTAGTTATGTTACTGATTTTGCTCACAGACACATCATATGTAGAAATAAATACACTTTGGCGAGAGCATGAAAGAGAGAAATATGGGGGAGTGAGGAATTATACTTAGGTTAAGGGGACTGGTTAATATTTACTGGATGGTACCATATTTATTTAAGGCACTTATAAAAACTGGTATCCCTATAATTTTAGAACAAATTCATCAGCTCACACAAGAAAAAGAAGGACTGGAAAGAAACAATTTAAAAAGGATGAATATTTTATTGCACTTGTCAAGACGCAGCTATAAATCAACAGAACACAAAGGAAAAAATCAGAGTCACACTTTACGTTATGTGTGTTACAGCATCGGTCTTACATCTTTTGAACTATTGTTCTTTCAGATAGACATTGCTCTATTTTCTAATAGCCTCCTCTGCATCCACATAAACCTCTCTGAAAATTGTTGAGCACACATATTCTAAACTCCCTACTAGGTTTGTCTCTAAAACAAGTCGTTGAGGAGCCAACTCGTAAAGAGCCTATACTAGATTTAGTGTTAACACATGGATATTTGGTATCAGATATTACTGTAGGGGAAAGTTGAGGATCCAGTGATCATCAGTCAGTGTGGTTTAATATAAGAACAGCGACTGAGTCACACCACGCAAAAAACAAAAGTTTTAGACTTTAGAAAAACAGACTTTTCTAAAATTAGAATATGTGTAAAGTAGTCATTAGCAGACTGAAGCAATTTAAATGGAGTCCAAGAGAAATTGGATTATATAAAAGTTGCACTACTGAAAGCAACAGAAAATTGCATTAGGCTTGTCAGTAAAAGCAAAAATTTTAAGAAAAACCCCTGTGGTACTCTGCATGTTGTGGGCAAAATAGTAAAAAAAAACTAAAAGTTAGCATTTAGTAGTTATAGAAAAAAACAGAGTGAGGAAGACAGAATGATCTATAAGATTAGGCAGAAAGAGGCTAAGCAAATTATAAGAGCTTCCAAATCACACACAGAAGAGACAATAGCACAGTCAGTCAAAAAAAAGGGGACAAAACATTTTTTAGATACATATATGAGAAAAGGAAAGTAAAACAAGGATTAGTTAGATTAAAAACAAAAGAAGGAAGGTATGTAGAAGAAGATAAAGGTCTAGCTAACTGCCTCAATGAATATTTCTGTTCAGTATTTAAAGATGAAAATGAAGTAAAGGGGCCTCATTTAGGAAAAAGGACAAATTAGTAATTTGTTACATATGAGTTACAGAGGAAGAGGTTCTATTTTAACTGTCAAAAGTAAAGACAAATATGTCAATGGGACCTGATGGAATACACCCAAAGTTATTAAAATAGCTTAGTAGTGTACTAGCAAAACCATTAACAGATGTATTTAACCAATCATTGTTAACAGGAGTAGTCCCAGGAAATTGGAAGTTAGCGGATGTTGTGCCCATTCACAAGAAAGGTAGTAGGGAGGAGTCGGGCAACTATAGGCCAGTAAGCCTTACTTCAGTAGTGGGTAAAGTAATGGAAACCATGTTAAAAGATAAGATTGTTGAACATTAGTGATGTCTCGAATGGTTCGCTGGCGAATAGGTCCTGGCGAACATCGCGTGTTCGCGTTCGCCACGGTTGGCGAACATATGCGATGTTCAGTCCGCCCCCTATTCGTCATCATTGAGTAAACTTTGACCCTGTACCTCACAGTCAGCAGACACATTCCAGCCAATCAGCAGCAGACCCTCCCTCCCAAACCCTCCCACCTCCTAGACAGCATACAATTTCCATTAATTCTGAAGCTGCATTCATTTTTTTTTATTTTTTTTTGTGGTCTTTCAGCCAAATTTACTAATATTAAGAATACTGTGGAATTTTCACACGCTGTTTAATTTAACTCATAACTCTCTGATTGGTGGATTAAGTAACCAATCAGAGAGTTATGAGTCAAATTACACAGCGTGGGAAAATTCCAAAGAACTTTCCCACGCTGTATAAAATGACACAGAGCACTCTGATTGGTGGATTTCAAACCAACCAATCAGAGTGCTGTGACAGGTGAATGTAGAGACTTACCTGTCAGTCTCTTCATTTACCTGTCAGAGCATTCTGATTGGATGGCTAAAACCCACCAATCAGAGTGCTCTGAGCCTAATTGCAGGACGGGGCAAGGCTTTATAAGGCTTTATAAGCCTTGCCCTGCCCTGCAGAGCTCAGTCTGCGCGGAGCCCTCGCCGGGTGAAGATGGATTTTTTTTTTTGCGCTCGTTTTTTGTTTTTTTTATTGCGTCGGTTATTATGGATATTTATTTGGCCTTTTTTGAGGCTGAAAAAAGAAGATTTTAGAAGAAAGAAAACATCAAATGGTAAGTTATTTTTTTTTTACAGGTTCTTAGTTAAATGTCCCCCCCCCTCATTATTTTTAGGTTGAGGGGGTAGGTAGGGGGATCATTTTTTTGGGGGGGGGAGGGGGTGACTAGGGGTTTGGGGACCCCTAGTCACCTGGGGGGACATTTTTTAGGGCCCCCACCCGCCGCTCAGGGGTGGGGGCTGGGGGGGAGGACAATAGCTCCCCCCTATTGGTATTTAGGGCCCCCACCTGCCGCTCAGGGGTGGGGGCTGGGGGGAGGACAATAGGTCCCCCCTATTGGTATTTAGGGCCTCCACCCGCCGCTCAGGGGTGGGGGCCGGGGAGAGGACAATAGGTCCCCCCCTATTGGTATTTAGGGCCCCCACCCGCCACTCAGGGGTGGGGGCCGGGGGGAGGACAATAGGTCCCCCCTATTGGTATTAAGGGCCCCCAACCGCCGCTCAGGGGTGGGGGCCGGGGGGGAGGACATTAGGTCTCCCCCCATCCCCTATTGGTACTTAGGGCCCCCACCCGCCGCTCAGGGGTGGGGGCCTGGGGGAGGACAATAGGTCCCCCCCTATTGTTACTTAGGGCCTCCACCTGCCGCTCAGCGGTAGGGGCCGGGGGGAGGACAATAGGTCCCCCCTATTGGTATTTAGGGCCCCAACCTGCCACTCAGGGGTGGGGGCCGGGGGGAGGACAATAGTTCCCCCCCTATTGGTATTTAGGGCCCCCACCTGCCTGTCAGGGGTGGGGGCCGAGGGGGAGGACATTAGGTCCCCCCTATTGGTATTTAGTGCCCCCACCCGCTGCTCAGGGGTGGGGGCCGGGGGGAGGACAATAGGTCCCCCCATTGGTATTTAGGGCCCCAACCCGCTGCTCAGGGGTGGGGGCTCGGAGGAGGACAATAGGTCCCCCTCATTGGTATTTAGGGCACCCACCCGCCGCTCAGGGGTGGGGGCCGGGGGGAGGACAATAGGTCCCCCCCATTGGTATTTAGGGCCCCCATGCACCGCTCAGGGGTGGGGGCCAGGGGGGAGGACATTAGGTCCCCCCCAATTTGTGTTTAGGGACCCCACCCACCGCTCAGGGGTGGGGACCAGGGGGGAGGACATTAGGTCCCCCCCCTTATTCTTGTTTAGGGCCCCCACCCACCGCTCAGGTGGGTGGGGGCCCATCACTATTGTGGCCAGAAAGAGTCCCTGTGGGTTTTAAAATTCGCCTGCTATTTAAGTCTGTGGCGGTTCGCCGGATTCGCCCGTTTGCGAACATTTGCGGAAGTTCACGTTCGCCGTTCGCGAACGGAAAATTTCATGTTCGCGACATCACTATTGAACATCTAAAATCACATGGATTTCAAGATCAGAGACAACATGGGTATACTTCAGGGAAATCATGCCAAACTAATCTTATTGATTTTTTTGATTGGGTAACTAAAATAATAGATCAGGGTGGTTCAGTAGACATTGCTTACCTAGATTTCAGTAAGGCTTTTGACACTGTTGCACATAGAAGGCTTATCAATAAACTGCAATCTTTAAGTTTGGATTCCAATATTGTTGAATGGGCAAGGCAGTGGCTGAGTGACAGGCAACAGAGGGTTGTAGTCAATGGAGTATATTTGAAGCATGGGCTTGTCACCAATGGGGTACCCTAGGGATCTGTACTTGGACCCATTCTCTTTAATATTTTTATCAGTGATATTGCAGAAGGTCTTGATGGTAAGGTATGCCTTTTTGCTGATGATAATAAGATATGTAACAGGGTTGATATTCCAGGAAGGATAAGCCAAATAGCAAATAATTTAGGTAAACTAGAAAAATGGTCAGAGTTGTGGCAACTGATATTTAATGTGGATAATTGCAAGATAATGTATCTTGGATGTAAAAGGGCAGAGTACAGAATATTTGATAGAGTCCTAACCTCAACATCTGAGGAAAGGGATTTAGGGGTGATTGTTTCTGATGACTTAAAGATAGGCAGACAATGTAATAGAGTAGCAGGAAATGCTAGCAAAATGCATGGTTGCATAGCATAGCATGGTTGTATTAGCAGTAGAAAGAGGGAAGTGCTCATGTCATTGTACAGAACACTGGTGAGACCTCACTTGGAGTTTTCTACGCAGTACTGGAGACCATAACTCCAGAAGGATATTGATACTTTAGAGAGAGTTCATGGATTGCAGGATAAAACGTACAAGGAAAGGTTAAAGGATCTTAATGTGTATAGCTTGGAGAAAAGACGAGACAGGGGGGATATGATAGAAGCATTTAAATACATAAAGGGAATCAACATAGTAAAAGAGGAGACTATATTTAAAAGAAGAAAAGCTACCACAACAAGAGGACATAGTCTTAAATAAGAGGGGCAAAGGTTTAAAAATAATATCAGGAAGTATTACTTTACTGAGAGGGTTGTTGATGCATGGAATAGCCTACCAACTTAAGAGGTTAACACAGTAAAGGAGTTTAACCCCCTAAGGACCAAACTTCTGGAATAAAATGGAATCATGACATGTCACACATGTCATGTGTCCTTAAGGGGTTAAGTATGCGTGGGATAGGCATAAGGCTATCCTAACTATAAGTTAATGCCAGGGACTAATGAAAGTATTTAGAAAATTGGGCAGACTAGAATGGCCGAATGGTTCTTATCTGCCGTCACATTCTATGTTTCTATGTTTCTAACCAATGGCAGGGAGAAATGCTTGACCTAGATGTTTGCCTATACTTTCAAAATCCAAAAATATAAGTGTTCAGTAATCTGAACAAGCTTATATTAATGATGTGCTCCCAACACGAACAAAAGCAATGGACAAAAGCTCGCCTCAGGGCTCATAATGTCCATTCTCTCAATTGCTATCCGCGAGTGAAAATTCTGCCCTGGTAAATAGAAATTCACCCCTTGTGACTAAACCATGTACCATTCAGGTTTGCAGTAGCGAGTAACTTTTAGTCATGCCTAGTAGTGTAGGTATTTAAATTCTGAGCCCTGGCAAAACCCAGATTTAGGAATTATTGTCTACTGGAACCCCTAGAAGAGGTTCATAAACTCTGAGTGAACTCATAAAGTATTACATCAGGGAAGACTGTTGAGCCAATCTTATGAAGTCTTTGTTAAAAAGCAAAGAATGCAAAAACAATACAGCTGGCACCGCATTCTTCATTTTCCATTCCAAATGAGACTCTTTTGTAGGTCACCAATTCAGAGAGCAAGGGAAATTACTATCCCTATTCATTATTGACAATCAGAGAACCTTGGAGTTTTTAACAGAATCTGAACTACACATTAACTTCCAAGTAAATGTGGCTATGTTATTTATGCTATCACTTAAAATCACTTAAAATATATCAACATCTAAACACAAAGTTTACATCTGTTAAAATTTACATGGGGCTCTATAACTTTCAATGTTGGCATCTGAAATTATGCATATTTACTTACATATTCACTCAAAGTAATGTTGAAAAATATTCTTCTCAACATGTTCCGATACATTTGAGCTTTTAAACATCAAATGTCCCTAATATTACATTTCACAATTGCTTCACAGCTGTTGGAGCCTCTAGAAACTGCTCCAGTCTTATCTTCTGTGGTCCTTCTCCAGCTTCAGAACTTGAGACCAAGGCACTGGTTGCTCTAGTTGAAGAGATATTACCTAGCATTCTAAGCTATCTCACTATTCATTCTTATGGGCAATATATCCTGCTTCCATTTGGCTACACAGCGAATCAGTCTGAAAATCATCAAGAGCTGGTATGTATTCAATACTGACATATATATTTGAATGTTTGATATTGGCATTTTCAGTTAGGTAACTTTGTGTATTTGTGTATTTAAATGGTATCTCCCATGATCTCTGCCATCTAGTATAAAAAAGAAAATACACGTTTAAGTCACAGGTATCACTGCACAATTTAAATTTGTTTTTGAAATTAAAGATGTACTTGAAAAATCCTTATCAGTTTAATTCTAACCTGTAAATCTACATTTACCTCTGTTCCTGATGTTGCACTAAATTTAACATCCCATAATATATTACACCACCGCAGCCTGCATCAGGTTACTGTTGTAACTGCCTAGCTTCTGCCAGTGCCACTTACACCAACTTTGAGAAGGAGATAGATAGTCTTATCATTGATCCTAGTGTGAGGCTGGTTAGCTTACCCACTGTAATCGTTACATCACCGCCATGAGCACTTCCACCACCATCACCAATACAACCACCATCAACATCAGAAGTAAGAGCACCAACAACATTTTCATTAACATTAATCATTAACCAAGTGCTAATATACAGACTAATTTTACAACAGCTTCGACTGCCACCGATACAAAGCCACTTGCATCTTCAGGAGTAACAAGGCTAATAGTTGAGGTGAATGCATTGTGGTGAAGCAAAGTTTGGGATCACTTTGAGTGCATCATCTCGCTAGTGCCAGTCTGAACCAACATCCACAAATAAAATACAAGTACTCATATTGTAAAGCGCTACGGAATCTGTTGGCGCTATATAAATGGCAATAATAATAATACTCGGGCAGGCAGAAAGTCTACTGCTAATGTATTTGAGTCTGTGCAACCAGCTAGCACCAGCGGTACCTTCTCCACTACTAACACAAGTGTTAGACAGAGCACAGGAGATGCTAAGTGGTCAAAATATGATAGATAAGAACAGTTTCACCCTTCATCATGCCTGACTGCGTTTTGTGGTGCGACTACACTTGCTGTCTCCATAGATTCAGTTGGGAGAGGTGAAAGGCCACTGTTTTTTTTTCCAAACTGTCCACGGTCCATTGCACGATCTCCTTTTTTCAATTTAAAATGACCAGCTTTTATTAATACAAGATTGCAAAAGGAAAAACAATCAATTATTATAAAAAGTGTAGGCAGAGTTTGTCTGATGGTAATGTAAATGGCAAAAAAAATATACATTAATTAAATACTTGAAGGTAAACTGGTAACATAGGCTTGTAATCTTTGAAAGGATAATGGAGCCAATATATTTAATCAGGATTCAGATGTATGCAATGTTGCTAATTTGTGCAAAAAGTGGGTTCAGGAAAATCTTATTACACTGTTTAAATTGCCAGGTAATAACCCTGACCTGAATCCCATAAAAACAAATGGGAGCCGAGTAAAGAAAGGATTGAAAAGACAATTGTTAGAGACAATCATACAGTCTGTGTTTCACATTAGAACATCTGATGAACTAGAACACTTGGTTCTATCCATGAGATGCTGCTGTAAAGCTGTAATTTCAGCAAATGGTTTCCTGTCTCAGTACTAACAGAAATGGTATTTATGATATACGCTTTACCATGTCATATTTTCCATATATAACTTCTTTCAAAATTCCTTTTTTTTAATAAAATGTGTTGCCGTATTATATGATTTTTCTAATAATTTATTATTTGAATTCCTATGGTATTAATCTAAAAAAAAGACTGACATTATGAGCAATTAAATCTAAAAAATACAAATTTTTCAAATGGATTCCCTAATTTTGGCCACTAGTATATATGAGACTTGCATATTAGTCTTAGGCCAAACTTCAAATCAGCCAAATTTAAGTCAATCAATGATTGGTCAAAACTCTGGTTTCCTAGCCGCTATGCACAAGGTTCAAGGACCAACTTGTGCGAGCCCGAACATGTTCAGTTTGGTTCTTGACTCAGAGTACTGTTCCAGGCACCAGATAAAAAGGTAGATGGAAAGAAAAAAAGGATCAGTTTTCAATGATGGAGATGAGGTCGACCCACCCAACTCCTGCCCAATTAAGAGGTCGCCAAATATAGCATGATGGGTAGGATACTGCCACTAAATGTTGACTTTATTCACAGATCTAGTAAAGTGACCAATCAAGGTGAAAAAGAAAATGCAATAAAGCATCTATTCTTCTAAACACTTTGTCTTTAGTTACTGAGGGCAACAGCCAGCAGTGATCCTGTGTGTTTACCCTTGCTGGGGAATGTGCTGGAGTGGAAGATAGCCTGGGTCATTGATTCTAATGTCAGACTAGGATTAGCTTTTTGCTGTATCTATCTATTAGCTATTGAAACTATTTTGAGTGGGAGAGAGGAGATTGGTAAGCATTTTGTCATCGATCATAGTGTGAGGCTAGCACACCAATATACAGTTGTTAAAAGTGTTTATTTTACTTTTTTTTTTACCATTTGGAGAAAGAAAATCTATTTTTTTCCTGAGTGTGATTAGCTCAATGTGTGCTGTGCAAGTGTGCGAGCAGTGAAGCACTGTGCAGTGTATTTGAAACAAACACAATAAAACAATAATGCTACAGTAGTAAATTCACATAGCATCAACTCACTTTGCCACACAAACACATGAAACCTCTCCCTTGGTCATGAGGACTGTTGACACCTCCTCCACCACTATCTCCACCATCACTGCCACCACCACCACTATTAATAGTATTCAGTTTCTGCTTCTGCTTCTGCTGCTACTTCCACTGCCACTTTCACTGGCTCTGAAGCTATTTCTACAACAGCTAATACAAGTGTTAAAGCTTCTGTGTTTCAGAGTGCTTAGAGCAAAGGGTCAGTGAAACAAGTGCAGTTCTGGCAATTGCCTGTGTTACCCTCTATTACATGAAGCCTCTCCAAGAAGCATCTAATAGAGCACTTAGCAGAGACTTTGTCAGTGCCATCAGTGCCACTAAAGAGGTAGAAGAGTTAGAACAGACTACCCAAGTAGTGTCCTCAATGTCTGGTCTTTCTACTGGTGAGGATATCACTCTTTCTCCCAAATATAATATAGTAGGCAATATCCAGTTCAGAAATTGGATCAAAGGAAGTGAAGTCTAGCCATTAAATATACTTTTTGAAATACCTGACTCATAGGGAACAGGTTGGAATTTTATAAATCTACATTATATCATCCATGAAACGTCATAATGAACAACACATGAACTTTTACAATAAGGTACATTTTATAAACCATACTGAAATCTATATTTCACATAAAAAACCTTTTCCTCCACAGATGGATGTTGCAGTAGAGGCTGCCTCAAAAATCAAGGGACTCTATGGCAAAGAATACACCGTGGGCTCATCTGGTATCATATTGTGTGAGTAGGAGTTTAAAAATCTGAATAACATGCTCTGTAATATTGTTCAACCAGGCCCCTGTCTGAGCACAGGACGTAGGTGGCAGCCTTAGTCTCCTTATGGGTAATTCCGGCTCTGACCACCCAAGTCTCTTGTATCTGGTGGAGGTGGTGCTGAATGGTCATTGCAGGATGCCTATAGCCTATGCATACCCTATGCCAATATGTCTCTTCTGCCTCTCAACATTCTCTATCTTTCCATCTTGCAAGCTCTACAGCTCTCATTACGTCTCTCTCACTAATTACAAATGTGAGTATTCTCTCCTCAGGACTAATGTGCCCACTCTTTTCCACATATCCAGCATGAAGTTAATTATTTTATAGCCAGCCAGTCCTCAAAAATTTGTTCCCCTACACTCCTCCCAAGTTCCCATTCACCATTCTCCCATTCTCATTTTCATGCAAATCAATTTATAACTTTTTTGACATGCGTTTTTCTGGATTTTTGTTGTTGTTGTTATTCTGTCTCTCACTGTTAAAAATACACCTACCATTAAAATTATAGACTGATCATTTCTTTGTCAGTGGGCAAACGTTCAAAATCAGCAGGGGATCAAATACTTTTCTCCCTCACTGTAATTGTATATTATGTTTTATGAACCGTAACTACCAAAATTGTTATGAAATCCTAGACATATCATGTACTCTCTAAATCAGGACAAATTTTCATTTGTATATTTAATTAGAATTTTTGGTATAATATGTGTTTCTCCAATAAATGAACACAACTTCCAACTTTGCCAAAAATTACAAAGTCGCTTGTGTCCTTAAGTACAAAACAAGCAAACTGAAACTGTGTCGCAAGTGTGATTGGCCCTGAGTGTTCCATGCGTCACAGGGACCAAGGCAGGGACAGATTTGCCCAATCGTTCTTGCATTGGACTACCTGATATGTATATGTGAAAGGTAAGTGTGTTTAAAAATATAAGTGTGTATGTGAATTCAATGATGTAATTAATGGTGTGTAGAGTGCAGGGCCGCCATCAGGGCATGACAACCATAACAGTTGTCATGGGCCCGGCGGTCCTGGGGGGCCCCGAGCCCCACATACTGCTACAGTAAGTAATGGCTGAGCTGGGGAGTTAAACAATCTCCCCAGCCAGCCTGCACTCAGCAAGGGGCCCGCACAGCCGTCCGCGGGCCCCTGCTGCTAAAAATTTTCTCCCTCCGTGCAGGGCATACTGAGGGGCAGCTAAGGGGCCTCCCAAAGACCCCACTAGGCTGCCCCACAGTGTGCCTGTCTCCAAACACAGCCTCACTGAGCTGCCTGTAACTGCTCAGGGCAGCTCCGTGAGGCTTGTTTTGCAGGAAGTGACATCACCAGTCACAGTGAGCTATGCGGAGCTGCCCTGAGCAGACTTACAAGAGGACCACCAGAGAGGTAAGGTTTGGGAGGGTTTTGGGAGCCACTACCCCCCCTTGCTCCCACTGCATCCCCTACCCCCCTGCTCCCACTGCATCCCCTACTCCCCCCTTGCTCCCACTGCACCCCCTACCCCCCCTTGCTCCCACTGCATCACCTACCCCCCCTTGCTCCCACTGCATCCCCTACCCCCCCTTGCTCCCACTGCATCCCCTACCCCCCCTTGCTCCCACTGCATCCCCTACCCCCCCTTGCTCCCACTGCATCTCCTACCCCCCCTTGCTCCCACTGCATCCCCTACCCCCCCTTGCTCCCACTGCATCCCCTACCCCCCCTTGCTCCCACTGCATCCCCTACCCCCTGCTCCCACTGCATCCCCTAACCCCCCTGCTCCCACTGCATCCCCTACCCCCCCTGCTCCCACTACATCCCCTACCCCCCCTGCTCCCACTGCATCCCCTACCCCCCTGCTCCCACTGCATCCCCTACCCCCCTGCTCCCACTGCATCCCCTACCCCCCTGCTCCCACTGCATCCCCCTACCCCCTGCTCCCACTGCATCCCCCTACCCCCCTGCATCCCCCTACCCCCCTGCTCCCACTGCATCTCCTACCCCCTGCTCCCACTGCATCCCCTAGCCCCCTGCTCCCACTGCATCCCCTACCCCCCTGCTCCCACTGCATCCTTACCCCCTACTCCCACTGCATCACCTACCCCCCCTGCTCCCACTGCATCCTTACCCCCTACTCCCACTGCATCACCTACCCCCCCTGCTCCCACTGCATCCCCTGCTCCCTCTGCAGCCCCTACACCCATGCTCCCTCTGCAGCCCCTAACCCCCTGCTCCCACTGCATCCCCTACCCCCCCGCTCCCACTGCATCCTTACCCCCCCTGCATTCCCTACCCCCCCTGCTCCCACTGCATCCCCTGCTCTCTCTGCAGCCCCTACCCCCTGCTCCCTCTGCAGCCACTACCCCCCTGCTCCCACTGCAGCCCCTACCCCACTGCATCCCCTGCTCCCTCTGCAGTCCCTACCCCCTGCTCCCTTTGCAGCCTCTAGCCCCTCTGCAGCCCCTACCCCCACTGCATCCCCTACCCCCCTGCTCCCACTGCATCCCCTGCTCCCTCTGCAGCCCCTACCCCTCTGCTCCCTCTGCAGCCCCTACCCCCCGCTCCCACTGTATCCCCTCCTCCCTCTGCAGCCCAAACCCCCCTGCTCCCTCTGCAGCCCCCACCCCCTGCTCCCACTGCATCCCCACCCCCCTGCTCCCACTGCATCCCCTACGCCCCTGATCCCACTGCAGTCCATACCCCTTGCAGCTCCTACCCACTGCAGCCCATACCCCCTACAGCCCCTACCTCCCACCTCCCTCTGCAGCTCCTAACCCTTGCGACCACTGCAGCAGATAACCCCTACAGCCCCTACCTCTCTGCTCCCTCTGCAGCCCCTACCCCCTGCGACCGCTGCAGCCCATACCCCCTACAGCCCCTGCTCCCTCGGCAGCCCCTGCTCCCTCTGCAGCCCCTACCCCCTCTGCAGCCCCTACCCCCTGCTCCCTCTGCAGCCCCTAGCCCATACCCCCTACAGCTTCTACCTCCCTGCTCCCTCTGCAACCCCTACCTAATTCAGCCCCTACCTCCCTGCTCCATCTGTAGCACCTACCCCTGCTCCCACTGCAGCCCCTACCTCCTGCAGCCCCTACCTCCCTGCTTCCACTGAATCCCCTACCCAACTGCTCCCACTGCAGCTCCTATTACCCTTTGCACCCACTACATCCTGTCCCTCCTCTGCACCCACTACAGCCTCTATTCCCCCCTGTACCCTCTGCAGCCCCTTCCACTCACACCCTTTACAGCCCCTTCCTTTCGGCACCCTCTGCAGTCCCTTCCCCTTTGCACACACAAACATAAAGGGACACTATATAGTTACCAGAACAACTACAGCTTAATTTATATTATACAGCTTAATGTAGTTGTTCTGGTGAGTATAGTCTACCACTGCAGGGTTTTTGCTGCAAAGACTGCCTTTTCAGAGAAAATGCAGTGTTTACATTGCTGCCTAGGAACACCTAGGCGCTTCCTGTGTCAGTGTTGCAAAATGTGCAGCACTGACATTCAACATCTCCATGAGCTGAACGCTTGTCATAGAGAAGCACATATATATATATATATATAGAGAGCGATTTTCGCACTACACTCACTACACACACTACATTCACTATACACATTGTGCTCTACACACACACACACACACACACTACATTCACTATACACATTTTGCACTACACACACACACTACATTCACTAAACACACTCTGCACTACATTCACTATACACTCTCTGCACTCACTACAAACACTACATTCACTAAACACACTCTGCACTACACACGCACTACATTCACTAAACGCACTTTGTATTACACACACACTACATTCACTAAACACACTTTGCACTACACACACACACACTACATTCACTATACACACGTTTCACTCACTACAAACACACTACATTCACTACAAACACACTACATTCACTATACACACTACATCCACTACAAAAACACACACTCTGCATGCACTATACACACACACCTACATTCACTACACACACACTCTGCATCTAATGCATGCATACAAACATTACATACATTACACAAAACGTACAATCTGCATCCACTATACACACTGCATCCATGACACACATACTGCATCCACTATACACACGTTTCACTCACTACAAACACACTACATTCACTACAAACACACTACATTCACTATACACACTACATCCACTACAAAAACACACACTCTGCATGCACTATACACACACACCTACATTCACTACACACACACTCTGCATCTAATGCATGCATACAAACATTACATACATTACACAAAACGTACAATCTGCATCCACTATACACACTGCATCCATGACACACATACTGCCTCCACTATACACATTCTACATCCACTATACATACTGCATCCATGACATACATACCGCATCCACTATACACACACACACACACACACACTTCATCCTTGTGGGCGGACTCGGGGCTGGCCCCGGGGGCCCAGATCTTGAGCTGTGTCAGGGGCCCTAAAATTTCTGATGGCAGCCCTGGTAGAGTGTGTGAACTCAAGGATGTAATGGTGTGTAGAGTGTGTGTATGTGAATTCCAGGATTCAAGGGTGTGTAGAGTGTGTGTATAGGAATTCAAGGATGTATTTGTGTGTGTATGTGAATTCAAGGGTTTGTTTGTGTGTAAATGCAAGGATGTATTTGTGTGGCTTATCTGAATGAAGGGGTGTATATATTTGTTTAGTTAATATGCTTTTTACAGTTGTTTAGTTATTATGCTTGCGTTACAGACAGCAGACATCATACTATTATAGATGAATGCATGTGAATACAAGGTTGTATTTGTGGGGAGTGTCTGTGTGCAAATACATGAGAGTATTTGTGTGAATGTATGTTTGTAAATGCAGGGTTATTTTTGTCTGGTGTGTCTTTGGGTGTGAATGCAGGAGTATATTTGTAAGAATTGTTTGTGTATCTGTCTCTCCTGTTTGCATACTATAGAGGAGGGACATTATCCCTTGTTGCCAATGGAGACATCCAACAGCACTACCGTGAAATCTGCCAGGGGCTTTACTTAGACGTATCCCAAGTACACCTGCGCTGCTACCATTGTCTCTAGTCTCTGAACACCCAGAGCTCTTGCTAGCTGCACTATATCTGACAGCTGGAAGCAGTATGCAGCTGTGGGTGTATTAAGTTTCAGCCTGTACTGACCTGTACAAGGCTCCTCACCCCATTATATTACAAGCCTCATTCCCATGGGATTTGGCCTTTGTAGAAACTGGGTAGCAATGACTGGGTAGCAATGGTGTTCCAGTGGCTAGATTTTTGTTACAGTATGCCGCCACTGGCTGCTCAGCATTTAGTAGATATGTTCCCACCAACAACATGGCAGGTGGTGGCAAAAGGAAGGCTGAAATTCTCCCTTATTCTAATATGAATGCCTAACGGAAACCCCTAGGCTTTTTGTTTTTCACTTTTATAGGCACTGTTGGTGAGCTGCTTTATAACGTTATAGTCAAGTTCTCTGCCTATGTGCTGTTATTAATATTAGATCCCACTAGGGGGAGATATATACCATGTAAATCTTTGAATTGACAGCAGATTTTAGTCTTTTTAGGCATTGTGTGAGCTATAATAAACATAGATAGTGGTTATAAGCATAATAGTGCAGATCGCAAATTGAAGCACAGAGCTAACAAGTCCATCAAGTTCAAACACATTGTTTTATGCTTTTGATCCAAAAGAAGGTACAAAACCAAATTTGAACCAATGGTCATTACTATAAAAAGTGGAGGGAAACATTTTGACTCCATAAAAGCTTAATGGATTTGTCCTTCTATCAGCAACGTGTCCTAATGCATATTTATTATATCCTTGAAGAGAGAGAGAGAGAGAGAGAGAGAGAGAGAGAGAGAGAGAGAGGAAAAATCTGATAAAGACAACTATTTGGGCAGATAATTCTGCATCTGTATTGTTCAAATTGAAAAGAATGCTTTAATTTGCTATATGTGAAAATACCTTTCTTCCAGTCACAATGGACGACCTCTTGTCTGTTGTATATTCCTGCTAATGTGTATGTTAGAATATTTTTATTAACCCTATACATATCTGAGACATCTTTTTTTCTAAAGAAAACAAACAAACCGTCTTCATAACTACTGTTTTCATGTCTCGTATTAATTTTGTATCCTGTCTCTGCACTTCGTCTAGTTCTACAATATTTTTCTTTAAAACTTCTACCTAAAACTGCACCACGTAATCAAGGTGGGGTTTTACCATTGATTTATAAAGAGGTTAAATTATATTTTCATCACTTGAATCAATACCCCATTTTTATACACGACAGCAACTTACTGGCCTTTGCAATGGCAGACCAATCTTGCATACTGTTGCCTTTTTTTTTTATCTATTTTTGTTCCCAAGTCCATTCCATTTAACGTTATTTCTAACTCAATCCAATTTAATGTATATGTTGATTGTGGGTTCCTAATTCCAAAATGCATGACTTATAGGGTTATTCACTAAAGGGAGAATTGCTTGGAATGCTAAGTGACCTCAAAGTGAATTTCAAATTTATGTCAAATGTAGCTGAACTGGAACCACAATTGAATTGAATAATTTTTACAGTTCACCTATTTTGGCCTTAAAATCCATATTGAATTCCTTACATTTCTCATCTTAATAAATAATCATGTTTTGTATTTACCTATGTTGAATCTCATCTGCCACTTGCCTGCCCAGTTCCCCAAATGATCAAAATCTATTTTTAAATAAGTCATATCCTGTTCAGGCTGCATTATCTTACCTGGTATTGTGTCATCTGCAATCACAGAAACTGACTTGACTTTCAATGCCCACTTGATCATGTATAAACAGATTAAAGTAAAGCGGGCTAAGGACAGAACTCTGAGGTACTCACCCCACTTACTAATTTTGTCAGAAAAATGTACAAATTTGTCCATCATGCCCACCTCATCCGTCATATCAACACTCTTTAAATCATGCTTAAAAGAAAACCTTAGGAAGACAAAACTGTATTCCTAACAAAATAGAGTCATTCTAACTCCACCCCCCACCACTGGGTCGGGCTCCTCCTCCTCGGATGTCAGCCATTGTTGGGAACCTAACTGCATTGACTCAATGCTTTCTTATGTGGATTTTAAAGATGCTGGACATCCCCATGGATAACGTGAGGATGTCCAGTGTCATTTCACAGAGTTAAACTTTGTGAAACTGCAGGAAGTGCCTCTAGTGGCTGCCTGGTTGACATCCACTAGAGTCAATCTTAACCCTGCAATGTAAACATTGCAATTTCTCTGAAACTTTAATGTTTTACTCTGCAGGCATAAGGGGACAGGGGCACTGCATCCAAACCACTTCAATGAGAGGAAGTAGTCTAGGTGCCTATACTATTGTATCCCTTTAAGTGAGCTAGCATCTTATTTTAATAAATTTAACATGCTATAAGTCATTTATTTGCCATCAAGCTAGTTATCTTTTACCTACATACCTGTTTGACAGCCCATTGTAGGGTCTCTATGACAGATTTGTGTTGAATTGTTATACTGAGAACCACTCACCCATTTTGGGGGTGGTGTCTCACTGGAATGCGTGGCTGTGTAGTCTTTCTTGCATAACTTTTAGTATTCCACTTAGAATATAAGGTATACATTTAATTCAGTATGTTGGAAAAGTTGTCCACTATCCTATGATGTATGCCATCCATATTTACGTTTTTTGCCTTATAGATGAGGATTCTGGGTCCTCTGCAGACTGGGCTGCTGACCTTAAAATAAAACTGCCTTACACCTTTGAATTAAGAGATAACGGAACCTTTGGATTCCAGCTACCACCAGACCAGATTGAACCAACATGTGAGGAGACCATGTTAGCTGTGATGTCCATGCTGGAATATATCAATGTAAAGTACCTGGAAAGCAAGGCAATGACAGTCTTTTCACCTTGGTTAAATATATTGCTATCATCTGCTCTCTGCATGTATTACATTCTAACCCATTAAATGTTTAATGCTGTGATAAACATAATTGGAGAGACTTTAGTACATGTATTGAATAATGTTTATATTGAAATTCAACAATAAATAGTAAGATGGAGTGAAAGATGAAAACTGTCTAATTTCTGGTTGTGCCATGAATCCCACATTGACACTCACACATTCCCTATAAGTATTTATGTTATATGCATATTTTTAATACCTATTATTATGATTAGATGGAAAGTTAGTGCCGATTGCCATACCTGCACTATTTTGTTATATACCTGTTAAATGACGATTGAGTGGTTTATATGGATTTCCCATGATGGAACTACGTTAATGGAAAGTTAAAAATAGCAAATGCATATGTATTATATCAGTAATCCCTTAGAAATGCCACCAAGTCAACGAGATATTCCCACAAGTAATCCTTCATTATTATATTATTATGTTGTGTGACAATGTAAAGATTTAATTGTGGTTAGCCAAGTATCAAAGAAACACTAGATATTATAATTATCAAAAAATAAAGCAAAATATTTAAAATAGTCTAATGTTTGTGTCTCTTTATTTTCTTTATAGTGCAGAGCTAAATGTTATTCTATCTACATCACAGGTGTTCCAGGTCCACCAAGACTGGTTCAGATAAATAAAGAGAACACTTTTGTATCAGAGTTGAAAGTGAAATTTTAAGCTAAAATAGTTTAACTGTTTTCCTGTGTTTCCTTTTTGTTCTAGTCTATTCATGGTCATCTTTAACGCCAGGCAAATGGGGCAGCTTCCCCAGGCCCAGTTATTCCTGGGAGGCCCTAGGCAACAATTATTTTTTCCCCCGCTGATGCAGCTGGGCCCCACACTCTGAGGAGTCCCATCGGGGTAGCACTAAGGCCCATGCACTTAGGGCCACCCAGTGGGCTTATATCAGCAGGGGGCCTGTCGGGCACTGTGGCTCTTTACTTTTTAGCAGCATGGGAGAAAGTGAAAGCCACGAGTCACTTCCTCCCATAAAGAGAGGAGCTGCTGCGCGAGAGGGTGCAGGAGAAGACGCCCATGAGAGAGGAGGAGGCAGTGAGGATGCAGGCTCCTCACACCCATCAGACTCGAACACCACACTGGATCCCAGGGAATCCACCCTCCAGCAAAAGGTAGGAAAGTGGAGGGTGGGTTTAAAAATGTAAATTTTACATGTATGTCAGTATGTCTGTCTATGTGTGTGTCAGTATGTCTGTCTGTTTGTGTTTCTGTGTGTGTGTCAGTGTGTCTGTATGTGTGTGTCAGTAAGTGTGTGTGTGTGTCAGTATGTCTGACAGTGTATGTATCTGTGTGTGTCAGTATGTCTGTGTGTATGTCAGTATGTCTGCCAGTGTATGTGTTTGTGCCTGTGTGTGTGTCAGTATGTCTTTGTGTGTATGTGTGTGTGTGTGTGTGTATGTCTGTCAGTGTTTGTATCTGTATGTGTCAGTATGTCTGTTAGTGTATGTGCCTGTGCGTGTGTCTGTGTGTGTGTGTGTGTCAGTACTTTTGTCAGTGTATGTAAATGAATGAATGTATGTGTGTGTCAGTATGTCTATCAATGTATGTGTCTGTGTGTGTGTGTGTCAGTATGTCTGTCAGTGCATGTGCCTGACTGTGTGTGTCAGTATGTCTATCTGTGTGTATGTGTGTGTGTCAGTATGTCTGTATATGTTCCTGTGTGTGTGTGTTAGGATGTCTATCAGTGTAAGTGCCTCTGTGTGTGTGTCAGTATGTCTGTGTATGTAATCACAAAAAAATAAATTCAGCAGGGAAGCAAAATGATAACAGTCCAAAAGCAGCTTGAACACCAATATGGAGTCTCTCTTTTTCCGATCATAAAACTGAATAAAAACAGGGGGGGTAGGTGCAGTGCTTCAGTAATCATTGACAAGGTATATATGGAGAGAACCAGAGAAGAAATAATAGTGTAGTATTTTAAAACTGTAGTGGTGATAGGTAAGATAAAAGATGTGTGTAACGGATCACCTGGCGCCCCGACTTGGTACCTCCGTTAATGGATGCTCCTAGCGCTTCCTGAGGACTCCAAGCACTCTGGCAGACACCACAATCACCGAATCCGAGAAACCTTTTAAATTCTCCCAAGCATATGAATGCTGTAGACCATTGAATAGGAACCATACGAATAGGCTTGTACTCCTAGCAGTCAACTGGAACAGCATGCAATAAATCCTTCCCCCCAATAATGAGACGACACATCACTTTGAGGGTAAAACAGAAACTCTGGACTGGCTCATCCAGCCTGGCTTTTATTACACTAATCCACATACAGGCCACACCCAGGGGGAGGCATAAAATAACCAATCACATACATGGTTCAGCCCACACATCCCCTCCCCTCAGATAACATTAAACTCAATTATCCGGTACACTTTTTCAGCCAAGTTCTGGATGTACCCCAAAACCCGGGGGTACACCTTTAAATCCAGCATCGCTGGATAGCCCTTATTCAGGGGGACAACATATCCAAAATTCAAGTAATTCGGATGAATGGTTCGTGAGATATGGGGTTCCAAAGATTTGACCGACCGCATGGGTAAAGTATCCGAAAACAGTTCCATGCATTTTGGCCCTGCGGTCGGTCACAAACAAGGGAATGAAAACAGGCGAATTGCCTGTGTTATAGAGCCTGGAGAGGGTTTGAATGAATTCCCTTGTTTATGGGGTTCTTTCTACCGAACGGCGGGTCATTCGGTAGTTTCCATACGAATTTCTGGAAGTATGGAGGTCTCAGCGGTGTTTGCCTAGTCAAGTGTCCGATTTTAGTTCCAGACACTCGACGGCAAAACACCGCTGTTCGGTAGTTTAAGATGGCCGCCGCCACGTGTTTGTTTCCCGAATGGCGGCCACCCAGAGGACAAAGAATACATTACACTGATTGCCAATTACCCGTTTGCAACATTGTTGCAAACTGTAATTGGAGGCACACTTATTCCTGGGTGGTCTGGTTGTTCGGTAGTTTCACTCAATATAATAAATGGAGTGATTCTACCGAACAATCAGTGAATGCTGCATACATATCCCAGGTTAAACTTAATACACATATAATATTACAGGCAGTACACTAGAATATGTATCACAGTCTTAAAGGGACAGTAGTCCCAAAAGTCCCAATATGTCCATAGATGCTGTTAAAAGGGCCAGTAGCAGCAATATACAGTACAATATGCCCCAAATAACCCAGGGGCCATAGTCAGCAGGTAGGAGGCTAGCAAACAGGCTTCTCCAGGGCCCAGTGGCGAGGTTGGTTTCGCCACAATGTGCACTCACACTTTCCTGGAGCTTCAATACAGCTCCACTGTATGCACCTGGGTGGAATAATCCCCGCCTATTGATCAAGTGCAGAGGTAATTCTTCAAATTATAGGTGTGGTAGGGGGTATCCTCATAAAAAATAAACAAAAGAAATAAAAAAAAAAAGAAGATTTTTGTTTATTTTTTTATGAGGATACCCCCTACCACACCTATAATTTGAAGAAATACATCTGCACTTAATCCATAGATGGGGATTATTCCTCCCAGGCACATACACTGGAGCTGTATTGAAGCTCCAGGAAAGTGTGAGTGCACATCTTTTATCTTACCTATCACTACTACAGTTTTAAAATACTACACTATTATTTCTTCTCTGGTTCTCTCCACATTTACCTTGTCAAGGATTACTAAAGCGCTGGACCTACCACCCTGTTTTTATCCAGATGTGTGTGAGTGAGTGAGAGAGATATTTATATCAGTGTATGTGCCTGTGTTTGTGTCAGTATGTCTGTCACGGGAGAGCAAAAAAAAACAAGTCACAAGAGAGTGCTGAGGAAGGACAACAGCTCAATTAGCCTGCCCTTCGGTGGATCCCTGCTCAGTTCTCAAGCTGGTTTTAGCTCATCTTGTGCCATTGCAAAGAGAACCAGACCATGCATCTCAGACTGATTCCACCCAAAAGGGCAGAACAGATCCAAAATACAGCCCAGCTCTCTCTGCACGAGAGATACAGCAACCCCAGACGATCGTTTCAGCCTTGTTAGGCAGTATGTCTGTCACTGTATGTATCTGTTTGTGGTATGTATGTATCAAATGCATTCAATCGATATTAACGTTGGCCCTGGTTCTATCTTTTTTTTTTCTCATCTCAGTTTTCTATTGTTTTGCACTTGTCCTCCACACTGGTGGTTTTTTTTTTTTCATTTCTATTTTGTTTTAAAATGCACTAACTGTAAGTTTATCTTTCTTAGTCTACAGTAATATGATACCTGTTGGTGATAGCTTTGCAGTATTTGTTTCAAAGGTGTCCCTCGCTTTAGATTTCAAGTCACTCTACACTCCATCACACCTTCACATTATTGCAAAAGTGAAGGTTCATAGAAAGCACCAATGACTTGTTGAGCTCTGAGAATGGTTTAGAAGACAGGCCAAAGATCTGTGAATTGGGCAGCTGGAATGCTCATTTATGGGTTGCCTATATCAATATGCTACAGCATACAAACATAGAATGTGACGGCAGATAAGAACCATTCACCCACCTAGTCTGCCCAATTTTCTAAATACTTTCATTAGTCCCTGGCCTTATCGTATAGCTAGGATAGCCTTATGCCTATCCCACGCATGCTTAAACTCCTTCACTGTGTCAACCTCTACCACTTTAGCTGGAAGGCTATTCCATGCATCCACTTCCCTCTCAGTAAAGTAATACTTCCTGATATTATTTATAAACATTTCACATGTACAACTTGGACTAAACTGTATCTCCTCCCAGAACGAAAAAGCATGACTTTTGCCAGGCCTGCACTCTGCACCCATTTAGGATACTGGAAATATCAGTTCACTGAAACACCAAGGATCCTGCTCCCCATCAAAAGGTAAGCCTTCATTTTTTTATAAATTAACAATTACATTTGTGAAAACTGAACACCTATGCTAGAAACATAGCATCTCAACACACATTCACAGGCTTCCTCCATACATAAAATACACAGCCTCCCACAAACAATAAATACAGTCCAAAACAAAATACACACATCCTCCCCACAGAAAACCTTCCCCTATATACAGAACACAAAACCCAACCACACGTAGCCTTCCACCATATAGAACACACAGCCCTCCTACATACAAAAAGCTGCCCTAAATAAAATAAAAAAACATACACAGGTCACAGAACACAAACAGTCCCGTATAGAATACAAACAGCAATCTCTACGTTACACAACAATCAGTCTCCTTGCACAGAACCTTCATAACACACATATGCAGATCCATCTAATCAACCTTAAACACATATACAATGAAGCCCTCTACCCCAACACACAAAGACTGGTGGAACGATAGTTCAACAATAGTAGAAAAATTTCTGTAAGAAGAGATAGAATGCTGGAGAACAGAAACATGTGCAATGTGAGACCCATAGAAAGTCAATGAAAAAAAAAAGACTGGGAGAAAGAATTTAGAGATACTGGCAAAAGCAGAAACTAGTTTGAAGAAAGAGATGGAAGAAAAGAGATTGAAAGGAGATGTGAGATATAGTGGAGGTTGAAGACGTTTAAAAATCGTAAGCCCCAGATTTGTTGGGTTCCGCCTGTGTAGCAATTCTCACCCCTGTAACAGAGTTTGCCATGAGCTTTTGGAGGGGGCTGCTTGCCCGCCTCTTGGACTGTGATTATGGTTCCTGGGAGATTTGTCCCTTCAAGTGCAACATTTGGTCATACTGTATTTTATTATACTGTCACTGGCCCTTTAAGCAGCATATGGAATTCTATTGGACTGTGTATGTCCCTTTCAGACTATGGCCCTCTCATCAGCCCATGCTAAACTTAAACTCCATGGCGATTTGACTGTGTTTGTGGCATCTGAGCGCTGTTCGGATATATTGAGCGCTCAGATCCAAGCCATCTGGGGATGGGTTGAATGTGGGGGTTCTGTTCAGTATGATAGGAGTTGTGTATTTTTGTGTCTTTTTGTGTCTTTTGCTAACATGTGCTCAATGGAGTCTGCCTTTATCCCTGGATATAATTGGATTACCTCTCCATTGTCTCCAGGATAGAGGACTCTTGTGAAACTGGTTTGGGCCGGAAAGCCATGCTGGCAGTGGGTTTTATTAATACTTTTGCTAACTTTTGAACCCCTGGTCTGATTCGTGCCATTTTTTTATATGTTACTCCCCTGAATGGATTGATTGTGAATATGTAATTATGTGAATGTGATGTATAGTTTTAAAGTTATAGTATATTTGTAAAAACTGTATTTCTCTGCCTTGGATAATTAAATTTCCCATTGTGTAAGATAATTGTATCACAGGCAGAGGGAAGGACTTTACTGTGGGTTGTAACTGTTATTTTATTGGTTATTTTATACCTCCCTGTGGGCGGTCCTGTATGTGCAAGACCGTAATAAAAACCAGGCTGGGTGTGCCAGCACAGTCAGTTCTTCTTCACCCTCAATTTGAAGTGTTGTCTCTTATTGGGGGAATCTGCTACAAGGGATTGCTACGCTCTGCATATTCCCTTGCTGTAATCACTACTAAGCTCTTGTAAGAGCTTGTTCCTGCTTCACTATCTTGGAGGAGAGGTTTACCCCCTGGAGCCTGGTCGTAGGAGACGGCGAGACCCCAACCAAGCTGCAGCAGTTTGTGGGGTCTGCGGTGCTTATGGTTTCTGGTGGAGTGCTTGTAGCCCTCGGGAAGCACTAGGAGCATCCTTCCACAGAGGTACCCAGTCGGGGTGCCCGTCGATCCGTTACAGCCTGTTTAACTACATCTACTGAACCCCTGACCCAATGAGATGTCATGTCCTGTTCATAATCACAAACATTATAAAAACAACCTTTCATCAACATCTCCATCCATCAATAAAAGGGGATAGGAAACTGTGGTTTGTTTGTTTTTTAAGATAGAAACTAAGGGGGAGTGATCCATTTGCCCCCATGTTAGCCTCAACATGTGGAATACACAATGGGAAAGAATACTGAATTTTTGTCTAGGGTGGTAAAAATCCTTGTACTGCCTTTGCCTAGATTGCACTGAACTCAGCAATGGAGCACAGTTGGAAAATAATCTGTATGCTCTACATATTTTTTATCTCAATATTTTAACTTAATATTTAAGAACCAAGTGTTTTTAGAGCTTGGTTGCTTCATCTAAGTGTTGCTTCTAAGTGTGTGTGTGGTTGGAGATATTCTGGAGAGTTTTACAGAAGCTTCAACTGTCTAAGAGCTGTGCTAAGAGTTCTTTTTTACTGTTACAGGTAAGATTCATCTGTAGGAAAAGGTTACTGACTGCACAAGGTTTGATTTCCTGTTGGTAATTATAAGGCATTTGATTGGATTAGGTAGCTACTTGCTATTGATTGCTATTTAAATTAGCTATTGTTTGCTAATAAGCAGAGGCCTACCCAGGTGTTAAACATTCCTAGTGGGAGGTGATTTTAGGAGTATATAAGGGTAGTTGTCATTAGCTTGGCTAATAGAGCTTGGTTGCTTCATCAAAGTGTTGCTTCTAAGTGTGTGTGTGGTTGGAGATATTCTGGAGAGTTTTACAGAAGCTTCAACTGTCTAAGAGCTGTGCTAAGAGTTCTTTTTTACTGTTACAGGTAAGATTCATCTGTAGGAAAAGGTTACTGACTGCACAAGGTTTGATTTCCTGTTGGTAATTATAAGGCATTTGATTGGATTAGGTAGCTACTTGCTATTGATTGCTATTTAAATTAGCTATTGTTTGCTAATAAGCAGAGGCTTACCCAGGTGTTAAACATTCCTAGTGGGAGGTGATTTTAGGAGTATATAAGGGTAGTTGTCATTAGCTTGGCTAATAGAGCTTGGTTGCTTCATCAAAGTGTTGCTTCTAAGTGTGTGTGTGGTTGGAGATATTCTGGAGAGTTTTACAGAAGCTTCAACTGTCTAAGAGCTGTGCTAAGAGTTCTTTTTTACTGTTACAGGTAAGATTCATCTGTAGGAAAAGGTTACTGACTGCACAAGGTTTGATTTCCTGTTGGTAATTATAAGGCATTTGATTGGATTAGGTAGCTACTTGCTATTGATTGCTATTTAAATTAGCTATTGTTTGCTAATAAGCAGAGGCCTACCCAGGTGTTAAACATTCCTAGTGGGAGGTGATTTTAGGAGTATATAAGGGTAGTTGTCATTAGCTTGGCTAATAGAGCTTGGTTGCTTCATCTAAGTGTTGCTTCTAAGTGTGTGTGTGGTTGGAGATATTCTGGAGAGTTTTACAGAAGCTTCAACTGTCTAAGAGCTGTGCTAAGAGTTCTTTTTTACTGTTACAGGTAAGATTCATCTGTAGGAAAAGGTTACTGACTGCACAAGGTTTGATTTCCTGTTGGTAATTATAAGGCATTTGATTGGATTAGGTAGCTACTTGCTATTGATTGCTATTTAAATTAGCTATTGTTTGCTAATAAGCAGAGGCCTACCCAGGTGTTAAACATTCCTAGTGGGAGGTGATTTTAGGAGTATATAAGGGTAGTTGTCATTAGCTTGGCTAATAGAGCTTGGTTGCTTCATCAAAGTGTTGCTTCTAAGTGTGTGTGTGGTTGGAGATATTCTGGAGAGTTTTACAGAAGCTTCAACTGTCTAAGAGCTGTGCTAAGAGTTCTTTTTTACTGTTACAGGTAAGATTCATCTGTAGGAAAAGGTTACTGACTGCACAAGGTTTGATTTCCTGTTGGTAATTATAAGGCATTTGATTGGATTAGGTAGCTACTTGCTATTGATTGCTATTTAAATTAGCTATTGTTTGCTAATAAGCAGAGGCCTACCCAGGTGTTAAACATTCCTAGTGGGAGGTGATTTTAGGAGTATATAAGGGTAGTTGTCATTAGCTTGGCTAATAGAGCTTGGTTGCTTCATCAAAGTGTTGCTTCTAAGTGTGTGTGTGGTTGGAGATATTCTGGAGAGTTTTACAGAAGCTTCAACTGTCTAAGAGCTGTGCTAAGAGTTCTTTTTTACTGTTACAGGTAAGATTCATCTGTAGGAAAAGGTTACTGACTGCACAAGGTTTGATTTCCTGTTGGTAATTATAAGGCATTTGATTGGATTAGGTAGCTACTTGCTATTGATTGCTATTTAAATTAGCTATTGTTTGCTAATAAGCAGAGGCCTACCCAGGTGTTAAACATTCCTAGTGGGAGGTGATTTTAGGAGTATATAAGGGTAGTTGTCATTAGCTTGGCTAATAGAGCTTGGTTGCTTCATCTAAGTGTTGCTTCTAAGTGTGTGTGTGGTTGGAGATATTCTGGAGAGTTTTACAGAAGCTTCAACTGTCTAAGAGCTGTGCTAAGAGTTCTTTTTTACTGTTACAGGTAAGATTCATCTGTAGGAAAAGGTTACTGACTGCACAAGGTTTGATTTCCTGTTGGTAATTATAAGGCATTTGATTGGATTAGGTAGCTACTTGCTATTGATTGCTATTTAAATTAGCTATTGTTTGCTAATAAGCAGAGGCCTACCCAGGTGTTAAACATTCCTAGTGGGAGGTGATTTTAGGAGTATATAAGGGTAGTTGTCATTAGCTTGGCTAATAGAGCTTGGTTGCTTCATCAAAGTGTTGCTTCTAAGTGTGTGTGTGGTTGGAGATATTCTGGAGAGTTTTACAGAAGCTTCAACTGTCTAAGAGCTGTGCTAAGAGTTCTTTTTTACTGTTACAGGTAAGATTCATCTGTAGGAAAAGGTTACTGACTGCACAAGGTTTGATTTCCTGTTGGTAATTATAAGGCATTTGATTGGATTAGGTAGCTACTTGCTATTGATTGCTATTTAAATTAGCTATTGTTTGCTAATAAGCAGAGGCCTACCCAGGTGTTAAACATTCCTAGTGGGAGGTGATTTTAGGAGTATATAAGGGTAGTTGTCATTAGCTTGGCTAATAGAGCTTGGTTGCTTCATCAAAGTGTTGCTTCTAAGTGTGTGTGTGGTTGGAGATATTCTGGAGAGTTTTACAGAAGCTTCAACTGTCTAAGAGCTGTGCTAAGAGTTCTTTTTTACTGTTACAGGTAAGATTCATCTGTAGGAAAAGGTTACTGACTGCACAAGGTTTGATTTCCTGTTGGTAATTATAAGGCATTTGATTGGATTAGGTAGCTACTTGCTATTGATTGCTATTTAAATTAGCTATTGTTTGCTAATAAGCAGAGGCCTACCCAGGTGTTAAACATTCCTAGTGGGAGGTGATTTTAGGAGTATATAAGGGTAGTTGTCATTAGCTTGGCTAATAGAGCTTGGTTGCTTCATCTAAGTGTTGCTTCTAAGTGTGTGTGTGGTTGGAGATATTCTGGAGAGTTTTACAGAAGCTTCAACTGTCTAAGAGCTGTGCTAAGAGTTCTTTTTTACTGTTACAGGTAAGATTCATCTGTAGGAAAAGGTTACTGACTGCACAAGGTTTGATTTCCTGTTGGTAATTATAAGGCATTTGATTGGATTAGGTAGCTACTTGCTATTGATTGCTATTTAAATTAGCTATTGTTTGCTAATAAGCAGAGGCCTACCCAGGTGTTAAACATTCCTAGTGGGAGGTGATTTTAGGAGTATATAAGGGTAGTTGTCATTAGCTTGGCTAATAGAGCTTGGTTGCTTCATCAAAGTGTTGCTTCTAAGTGTGTGTGTGGTTGGAGATATTCTGGAGAGTTTTACAGAAGCTTCAACTGTCTAAGAGCTGTGCTAAGAGTTCTTTTTTACTGTTACAGGTAAGATTCATCTGTAGGAAAAGGTTACTGACTGCACAAGGTTTGATTTCCTGTTGGTAATTATAAGGCATTTGATTGGATTAGGTAGCTACTTGCTATTGATTGCTATTTAAATTAGCTATTGTTTGCTAATAAGCAGAGGCCTACCCAGGTGTTAAACATTCCTAGTGGGAGGTGATTTTAGGAGTATATAAGGGTAGTTGTCATTAGCTTGGCTAATAGAGCTTGGTTGCTTCATCAAAGTGTTGCTTCTAAGTGTGTGTGTGGTTGGAGATATTCTGGAGAGTTTTACAGAAGCTTCAACTGTCTAAGAGCTGTGCTAAGAGTTCTTTTTTACTGTTACAGGTAAGATTCATCTGTAGGAAAAGGTTACTGACTGCACAAGGTTTGATTTCCTGTTGGTAATTATAAGGCATTTGATTGGATTAGGTAGCTACTTGCTATTGATTGCTATTTAAATTAGCTATTGTTTGCTAATAAGCAGAGGCCTACCCAGGTGTTAAACATTCCTAGTGGGAGGTGATTTTAGGAGTATATAAGGGTAGTTGTCATTAGCTTGGCTAATAGAGCTTGGTTGCTTCATCTAAGTGTTGCTTCTAAGTGTGTGTGTGGTTGGAGATATTCTGGAGAGTTTTACAGAAGCTTCAACTGTCTAAGAGCTGTGCTAAGAGTTCTTTTTTACTGTTACAGGTAAGATTCATCTGTAGGAAAAGGTTACTGACTGCACAAGGTTTGATTTCCTGTTGGTAATTATAAGGCATTTGATTGGATTAGGTAGCTACTTGCTATTGATTGCTATTTAAATTAGCTATTGTTTGCTAATAAGCAGAGGCCTACCCAGGTGTTAAACATTCCTAGTGGGAGGTGATTTTAGGAGTATATAAGGGTAGTTGTCATTAGCTTGGCTAATAGAGCTTGGTTGCTTCATCAAAGTGTTGCTTCTAAGTGTGTGTGGGGTTGGAGATATTCTGGAGAGTTTTACAGAAGCTTCAACTGTCTAAGAGCTGTGCTAAGAGTTCTTTTTTACTGTTACAGGTAAGATTCATCTGTAGGAAAAGGTTACTGACTGCACAAGGTTTGATTTCCTGTTGGTAATTATAAGGCATTTGATTGGATTAGGTAGCTACTTGCTATTGATTGCTATTTAAATTAGCTATTGTTTGCTAATAAGCAGAGGCCTACCCAGGTGTTAAACATTCCTAGTGGGAGGTGATTTTAGGAGTATATAAGGGTAGTTGTCATTAGCTTGGCTAATAGAGCTTGGTTGCTTCATCAAAGTGTTGCTTCTAAGTGTGTGTGTGGTTGGAGATATTCTGGAGAGTTTTACAGAAGCTTCAACTGTCTAAGAGCTGTGCTAAGAGTTCTTTTTTACTGTTACAGGTAAGATTCATCTGTAGGAAAAGGTTACTGACTGCACAAGGTTTGATTTCCTGTTGGTAATTATAAGGCATTTGATTGGATTAGGTAGCTACTTGCTATTGATTGCTATTTAAATTAGCTATTGTTTGCTAATAAGCAGAGGCCTACCCAGGTGTTAAACATTCCTAGTGGGAGGTGATTTTAGGAGTATATAAGGGTAGTTGTCATTAGCTTGGCTAATAGAGCTTGGTTGCTTCATCTAAGTGTTGCTTCTAAGTGTGTGTGTGGTTGGAGATATTCTGGAGAGTTTTACAGAAGCTTCAACTGTCTAAGAGCTGTGCTAAGAGTTCTTTTTTACTGTTACAGGTAAGATTCATCTGTAGGAAAAGGTTACTGACTGCACAAGGTTTGATTTCCTGTTGGTAATTATAAGGCATTTGATTGGATTAGGTAGCTACTTGCTATTGATTGCTATTTAAATTAGCTATTGTTTGCTAATAAGCAGAGGCCTACCCAGGTGTTAAACATTCCTAGTGGGAGGTGATTTTAGGAGTATATAAGGGTAGTTGTCATTAGCTTGGCTAATAGAGCTTGGTTGCTTCATCAAAGTGTTGCTTCTAAGTGTGTGTGTGGTTGGAGATATTCTGGAGATAAGCTGGAGGTAATCCGAGGTATTCAGGAGGATAAATAAAAAGTTAAGGTTTGTTTGATTTCAATTATTCACCTCATTGGAATGGCAGACTTAGTTCAGTGTAATAGTTGCTTTGCATTTGTTTCACGTTCCACTTTTTGGAGGTTTGGTTGTTGTCTAATCTGTAGACAGTTCTCTATTTTGCGGCAGGAGATTGTATTTTTGAAGTCTGAGATTTGTAAATTATCTGGTAAACAAACTCAGGCTGGAACTGCTGCAAAGCCACTGCCGCAGAGACATACTAGGAATGGCAGATGGATTACTGTAGGATCTGGTAGACTTGGAGTTGTGGATAAAAGGCATATTGCACAGTCTGTTGCTCTACATAATTCATTTTCTGCACTTTCAGAGTGTAGTGGTGTCGTGGAGAGAGGCACTGAGGCTAGTGGTGTTGTGCAGAGAGGCACTGAGGCTAGTGGTGTTGTGCAGAGAGGCACTGAGGCTAGTGGTGTTGTGCAGAGAGGCACTGAGGCTAGTGGTGTTGTGCAGAGAGGCACTGAGGCTAGTGGTGTTGTGCAGAGAGGCACTGAGGCTAGTGGTGTTGTGCAGAGAGGCACTGAGGCTAGTGGTGTTGTGCAGAGAGGCACTGAGGCTAGTGGTGTTGTGCAGAGAGGCACTGAGGCTAGTGGTGTTGTGCAGAGAGGCACTGAGGCTAGTGGTGTTGTGCAGAGAGGCACTGAGGCTAGTGGTGTTGTGCAGAGAGGCACTGAGGCTAGTGGTGTTGTGCAGAGAGGCACTGAGGCTAGTGGTGTTGTGCAGAGAGGCACTGAGGCTAGTGGTGTTGTGAAGAGAGGCACTGAGGCTAGTGGTGTTGTGAAGAGAGGCACTGAGGCTAGTGGTGTTGTGAAGAGAGGCATTGAGGCTAGTGGTGTTGTGCAGAGAGGCACTGAGGCTAGTGGTGTTGTGCAGAGAGGCTTGGTGAGGCCTAATAGAAAGCAGTTGTTGCTGGGGGATTCCATCATAAGAGGTGTGGAGATGGACAATGGTGGTCTTGTGAGGTGTCTTCCCGGAGCTACTGCTCACAGAGACAGGAGACGTATCGGTAATATTGTTAAGCAAGCAAAGCAGGAAGGGGAATTGGATGTACTTGTCCATTTAGGGACAAATGACTTGGCTTGCAATGAGGTTTCAGAGGTTAAGGAAGTTTTTAGTGTTTTTGCCAATGATATACGGCAGGTTGCTTCCACATTGTCATTCTCTGAAGTTCTGCCTGTGCATAACACTCAGAATGACAGGCGGATGCGTATTAGGGACTTTAACTTGTGGCTTGGTGAATGGTGTCGGGAGCAAGGATTTGGCTTTATTGCTCATGGTAGCTCTGTTTGGAATGGAAATAAACTGTACAAAAAAGATGGTTTGCATCTTTCTCAAAAGGGAACAAATGTTCTCAGTGAGCAGTTCAGAGGTTTTGCTAGGATGTATTTAAACTAGGAGGGGGGGGGCAAAAGGGTGATAAAACATCAATCCAATTGTCCCCCAAAACAAGGACAGAAGGTGCCTGTAGCAAGTGTGTTAAAAAATGATAAGCTTAGAGTCATGTCTACAAATGCTCGCAGTTTAGGGAATAAGATCCATGAACTTGTGGCAATAATGGCAACTGATAGTGTAGATTTAGTCGCTGTTACTGAGACATGGTATAATGAGAAAAATGACTGGGACATAGCAATACCAGGGTACTCTTTATATAGAAAAGACAGGGAAGGCAAGAAAGGGGGAGGGGTGGCCCTGTATGTAAAGAATAGCATAAAATCTAGCCTAATAAAGGTTAGTGAGGCGAACATAGAGTCAGTTTGGGTTACGTTAGAATTTGGTAATCACACAGTAACTCGTGTAGGTGTGATTTATAGGCCCCCAGGACAAATTGAAGAGTTAGATAATCTACTAGTTGAAGAAATAGCTAAAATGACAATGAAGGGGGAAGTTATCATCATGGGTGACTTTAATCTTCCTGATATAAATTGGAAAACAAAAATAGCTACTTGTGCCAGGAGCACACATATTCTAAACTCCCTACTGGGATTGTCTCTAAAACAAGTCGTTGAGGAGCCAACTCGTAAAGAGGCCATACTAGATTTAGTGTTAACAAATGGAGATTTGGTATCAGATATTACTGTAGGTGAAAGTTTAGGATCCAGTGATCATCAGTCAGTGTGGTTTAATATAAGAACAGTGACTGAGTCACACCACACAAAAACAAAAGTTTTAGACTTTAGAAAAACAGACTTTTCCAAAATTAGAATATGTGTAAAGGAGTCATTATCAGACTGGAGCAATTTAAATGGAGTCCAAAAGAAATGGGATTATTTAAAAGTTGCACTACTGAAGGCAACAGAAAATTGCATTAGGCTTGTCAGTAAAAGCAAAAAATTCAAGAAACCACTGTGGTACTCCACAGATGTAGCCAAAATAGTAAAAAACAAAAAGTTAGCATTTAGTAATTATAAAAAAAACCAGAGTGAGGAAGACAGAATGACCTATAAGATTAGGCAGAAAGAGGCTAAGCAAGTTATAAGAGCTTCCAAATCACACACAGAAGAGAAAATAGCACAGTCAGTAAAAAAGGGGGACAAAACCTTTTTTAGATACATAAATGAGAAAAAAAAAGTAAAACAAGGATTAGTTAGATTAAAAACAAAAGAAGGAAGGTATGTAGATGAGGATAAAGGTCTAGCTGACTGCCTCAATGAATATTTTTGTTCGGTATTTACAGATGAAAATGAAGGAAAGGGACCTCAGTTAAGAAAAAGGATAAATGAGTCATTTATTACATGTGAGTTTACAGAGGAAGAGGTTCTATTTCAACTGTCAAAAGTAAAGACAAATAAGTCAATGGGACCTGATGGAATACACCCAAAGCTATTAAAAGAGCTTAGTGGTGTACTAGCAAAACCATTAACAGATTTATTTAACCAATCATTGATAACAGGAGTAGTCCCAGAAGATTGGAAGTTAGCGAATGTTGTGCCCATTCACAAGAAAGGTAATAGGGAGGAGTCGGGCAACTATAGGCCAGTAAGCCTAACTTCAGTAGTGGGGAAAGTGATGGAAACCATGTTAAAGGATAGGATTGTTGAACATCTAAAAACACACGGATTTCAAGATCAGAGACAACATGGGTTTACTTCAGGGAGATCATGCCAAACTAATCTTGTTGATTTTTTTGATTGGGTAACTAAAATTATAGATCAGGGTGGTGCAGTAGACATTGCTTACCTCGATTTCAGTAAGGCTTTTGACACTGTTGCACATAGAAGGCTTATCAACAAACTACAATCTTTGAGTTTGGATTCCAATATTGTTGAATGGGTAAGGCAGTGGCTGAGTGACAGGCAACAGAGGGTTGTAGTCAATGGAGTATATTCGAAGCTTGGGCTTGTCACCAGTGGGGTACCTCAGGGATCTGTACTTGGACCCATTCTCTTTAATATTTTTATTAGTGATATTGCAGAAGGTCTTGATGGTAAGGTGTGTCTTTTTGCGGATGATACTAAGATATGTAACAGGGTTGATGTTCCAGGAGGGATAAGCCAAATGGAAAATGATTTAGGTAGACTAGAAAAATGGTCAGAGTTGTGGCAACTGACATTTAATGTGGATAAGTGCAAGATAATGCATCTTGGACGTAAAAACCCAAGGGCAGAGTACAGAATATTTGATAGAGTCCTAACCTCAACATCTGAGGAAAGGGATTTAGGGGTGATTATTTCTGATGACTTAAAGGTAGGCAGACAATGTAATAGAGCAGCAGGAAATGCTAGCAGAATGCTTGGTTGTATAGGGAGAGGTATTAGCAGTAGAAAGAGGGAAGTGCTCATGCCATTGTACAGAACACTGGTGAGACCTCACTTGGAGTACTGTACACAGTACTGGAGACCCTATCTTCAGAAGGATATTGATACCTTAGAGAGAGTTCAAAGAAGGGCTACTAAACTGGTTCATGGATTGCAGGATAAAACTTACCAGGAAAGGTTAAAGGATCTTAACATGTATAGCATGGAGGAAAGACGAGACAGGGGGGATATGATAGAAACATTTAAATACATAAAGGGAATCAACACAGTAAAGGAGGAGACTATATTTAAAAGAAGAAAAACTACCACAACAAGAGGACATAGTCTTAAATTAGAGGGACAAAGGTTTAAAAATAATATCAGGAAGTATTACTTTACTGAGAGGGTAGTGGATGCATGGAATAGCCTTCCAGCTGAAGTGGTAGAGGTTAACACAGTAAAGGAGTTTAAGCATGCGTGGGATAGGCATAAGGCTATCCTAACTATAAGATAAGGCCAGGGACTAATGAAAGTATTTAGAAAACTGGGCAGACTAGATGGGCCGAATGGTTCTTATCTGCCGTCACATTCTATGTTTCTATGTTTCTATGTTTCTATGTTTTACCATGTACATCTAATGTTCTCTGTAATTTCTAGATTATAGTAATATGATTCCACCATTACATATTGATTTTTGTTAAAATACATTTTAGTATGTATTCCACAGTTTAGAAAGTCTTCTAGTTGACTAACAAATGTATATGTTTAAATGGAAGTGGTGATTATGGTATAAAATAGTTTTTTTTGTTAACAACGTTGAAGTGTAAAGTGGGATTGTTTCATCCACTATGACGCTTAAAATCCTAATTTTCGACAGCTCTAATGAATGCTAAAAAGAGAATTGTAAGATTTTTTTTTTTAAGAAAGTGCATTTTTAGATAATAAACTTTATAATTGTTTATTTTGAATCACATTGAGATTGAATCCTGGATTCAGATTGTTAGTGAAAGTCTACAGCTCGTCTGATGGAGCCAACCCGGCTGTTATCCCCACCCCAGTCACTGTATTTCCTGTACTCCCCGGGTCTCAGGTAATACTGACGCCCCTTGTAGTTGGGCTCGTCATAGAAGATCCAGTGGCCTTCCAGCACATTGCAGGAGTGGATGTCATGGTAACGAAATTTCTCGAACAGTTGAGGGCAGTCTTCAGTGAATTCCATCATCTGACCTCTGAAATCTTCCCTCTCGTAAAGTCTTATCTTGCATGAACCGTGCTGAACATAGGAAAACAAATAACATATAAAATATGCAGATAGTGTATATATTTAATAACTACAGTTTATAAACATGACTCTAATTAGCACATGGGGCACACTAGTACAAATCTACTAGGAATGGGGTGGGATCTTTTAAATAACAATAGCAGTAGAAATAAGCACAGCAAATGTAAATACTAAATGTAATCTACTAGTTACATGTGACCAGTCTGGATACCCTTTTACTACTCTTTTACTACTCTTATATTCTTTGAAGAGTCTAAAATAAATGCAGAGTAAACTTTCAAGGGTCCACCAGATGGAAAGACACACATTTTTGTATAATTTTAATGATAATCATTGGTATCATTAATTAAACCAGGGCCGTCTTTAAGGAGGGGCAAAAGGGGCAGCTGCCCTGGGCCCTGTTACTCCATGGGCCCCCTGCAGCACCTGAGGTAATCAGGGGCCACAGCCCTTTAATACTGCTCCGGACCGGGCCCCTGTAATATGTGGGTTGGCTGAATACATACTCACACACTGCCCTGTGATCTCTTTTCTTCTCCGTGGCATGCTGGGAGGAAGTAAGAACAGATCACTTCCTCCTCAGTGCCGCTGGGGAGGTAGCACACACCACATGGAGGCATTGTTGGGGACTGAGAAAGCTGATGGCAGACCCATCAGCCTGGGCCAGCAAGCTCCCACTGGACCCCAGGGAAGCCACCCCTCTGTACCCAAAAGGTAAGCAGACAGGAGGGTGGCTAAATATTGTTTTTTGTTTTGCTTATTTCTGATATCACTTTTATTCAAGTGTTGGTGTTTGTAATGTAACACACAGGGAATAAGTACATGTTAAAAATCCTAGAAGAACCTGAGAGTTCCCTATTAAATATAAATTTAAAAATTATTTATTTTAACATATTATTGCATCAAGTGTTATCAAAGGCTGTACACCATTTCCAAATGTCACTTTTGCCAAATTCTAGACCAGGGTATGTAAGAACAGAGTTGAGACATTATATTGGCCAAGGTTGCTGGGAGTTGCTGTCCAAGAGCTGCTAGAAGGCAGAGAGTAAAATATGTAAATGTACACATATATGTGTGTGTGTGTCTGGCTGTGTTTGTGTCAGTGTGTGTATCTGGCTGTGTTTATGCCATTGTATCTGGCTGTGTTTGTGTCAGTGTGTGTATCTGGCTGTGTTTGTCTGTGTGCCAGTGTACCTGTGTGTGTGTTTGTGTGTGTGTGTGTGTGTGTGTGTATGTATGTGTCGGTGTGTGTAAGTGTGCATCTGAGTGTGTGGTAATGCATACATCCCAGCATTTTAATGCTAACACAAATACACTCCTACATTCCATCTCTAGCACTGCACACATATACACCCCTGCATTTATGCCTTTATGTATGTGTGTATCTGAGTGTGCGTGTACATACCTGTGTCAGTGTGTGTGTGTGTGTATCTCTGTGTGTGGATGTGCCAGTGTGTGTGTGTATCAAAGTGCTTGTATCTGTGTGTCAAAGGGTGTGTATCTGAGTGTGTGTGTGTGTGTATGTGCCAGTATGTGTAAAGGTGTGAGCATGTGTCAGTGTGCTTATGTGTGTATCTGCATGTTAATGTGTATGTGTATATGTGTTACAGAAATCACACAACATGCAAACAGACCCCTGCAAACACAAACATTACATACAAACACACCAGTTTGCTGAAACACCAATACTACACACAAATGTACACATGCATTTCAAAGACAACACTACATCCAAACACCCCCCTGCATGCAAATATAAACATTACATGCAAACACATTCTTGTATTAAAACGCTAAAATTATATACAAACACCAACTCTACACAAAAGTACACCTGCATTTAAAAGCCAACACTACAGACAATCACACATCCCTGCATTCAAACGCAAACACTACACACATGTACACCACTGCATTCCAATGGTAACAGTACATACAAATACACTCCTACATGCACACATACACTCTATACAATAACATGCTGACATTCTATTGCACAAACACTGCTCAAAAATACAACCTCCAAGGATGGTAGATCTCCAGCTGGCTTAGCATCGCAGGAGTTGTATGACAGATGGGGATCTATCTTTTCTTTACTCTTGTGCTACAGGGCAGGCCTAAATTTTTTTTTGCACCAAGGCACTCTACATTAGTTTCGCCTCTAGGTTGGGGTGGAGGGAGTAATTGCATGCCCAGGGCCCAAGCAGATGCTTGCCCAGGGTCCAATAAATATTAAAGACGGCCCTGAATTAAACTATAACTTTAATACTAAAAATATATCAAATTGATGCACAAACACATCAAGAGCTGTTAAACGTTCATCTTTAAATGGAGTTCTAGTTTCAGAGGTAAAAGATTTGAGGCTCCTGTTCCTGTCTGAATGCTATAAAGAGAAAGACACCAAACTTTCTTTCTTAACTACTCATAGCGGCATGCTGTGCTAGAACCTTTTACTACATGCTCTTTGATAATAACATTTTCATTTTTTCATTTTTTTTTGTGTTATAATGGTGTTATTTTATTCATCCTAATTTTCTCGTATAATAAATAAAACTTATAGCATGCATAATAAATATAATACAACTTATAACCTATTATATATAAAATGTGGTGTCTTGCTCTGGACTACTATGATGATAACATATTTTGCCTAACCTTGGCCTATGAGCTACGCTCTTGCTATTTCTAGAAAATGGCTTCTCAATACCTGTGGAATAATCCTGCAAGAACGGATGGAATCTCCAAAGCCCAGGCATTGGTTGAAATCGGGATATTCTCCTCTTCCCAGGAAAAACTGACATCCTCTATAGTTAGGAAATTCATACACCATCCAGTTTCCATGTTCAACACGGATAGAACCACAACGGTTAAAGAAAGAAAGCAAGTCTGAGCTATCAGAGCTGCACTCATATGAGCGCCCTTTGAAGTCCCTATCCTCAAAAAAGATGATCTGTCAAATAAAAAAAAAAAAGTAAACATTTCACCTGATTGCTGTCAAGATAGGTGCATGGATGGATGGACAGACAGACGGACAAACAGACAGACAGATTTGTAGCTTATCTAATACCTTACATGGTCCTCAATGGGTAAATGCTTATGGTTTTCATATAAAGGAGCCCCATGTTTCATATATATATATATATATATATATATATATATATATATATATATATGCAAAAATTATGAGTTATGCAACATTTCTGACAACATTTCAGAGATACCTGCAAGGTAAGACTGCAGCATTTAATTTTACCAAGCTGTATTTTAATTTTCTGCTTCAGGTTTTCAAACAATCAGGATTCGGCTAATTTTTCAACTTTTACATAAATACATTTTCTTTTTGTGCTCTGCATCTAATAACACATGTTTGAGTATTACTGACCTTGAATAAGTAAAATTCTCTAAAATAAATATTAAAAAAACAAGTAAAAGAAAATTTCCAAAATGTATTTTCTTGTTTGGAATTAAATATAATAATTTAATCACCTCTGCATATTTTTTTTTATATTTCTCATAGCTCATGGTATAGATATTACTAATTGCATATCGTACCTTTCCCATTTTAGCTGGTTTGCTGGCCTGCAGACGATGGTGATTCATGATTAACTGCCTCTTATATACCCTGCATGACCAGGGGTTTAAAAAGTGCACAAAAAGCAATGAGGCCCCTTTCTGTCATGAGAGGTGAATCAATTCTCTTTGCATGTGATACAGTAATATGTATGCTTTGTATAGACATCTAATAGGAGTCAATCCATTGTCTGAGGGATTTTCATCACATTGTTACAAAGAAAGACAATTATGCAATGAAACTGTCAGCGTGATCACAGCATAAAACTAAAGACAAAACGCTAGACAGTATGAAGATGGAAAAGTCTGGCTCAGTGACATGAAATATATAATGAAATTATAGAAAAAGTAGGTAGAAAGGGATCAATAGCGATAATTAAAGTATATTTTTTATTAAATGTACACAGCGAGAAAACAAATGATAGAGAATAAAGAAAGATCACAAATGCTGGCTAGAGATAGATAGATAGATAGATAGATAGCATTTTATATAAGGTTAATATTTATTAAATAATATTTATTAAAGGGAAACTCCAAGGAGCATAACTACTAAAGCCCGCAGTGGTGGTTTTAGTGCCCGGTGTTCCTTATAAAGTAATTTGTCATCGTTTAAGGTTTATTGGACTGACAAATTACCTGAGTTACACCAGATAACTGTCCTGGACCTTGAATGTCCATCAGCTCCACTGAGCTATGTCCTTCTGTATTTGACCAGCTCATAGGCTGAGAGCATCATCTGATCACAATCCAGGCCTTACAGTCAGGGCCAGATTAAGAGCCCAGTGGGCCTGGTGCTGACAATTATGATGGGCCTATTTACAGAATCTAATCGACCAAAAACACAAACAACCATACCTCCCAAGCATCATGTATCTGATGGAGATGGTGTTGGAGGGAAACTCAAAGGATGCAGCTATACGAAAACACATACTCTATGCCAGTGATGGCGAACCTATGGCACGCCACAGGTCCGCCATCACTGCAGAGTAGGCACCTGCCTGCCCGAAACGGCAGGCGCCTACTCTGCTTCCGTGTCGGCAGGCAGGGGAGGGATCTGTGATGCTGATCCCCTGTCCTCCCGCGCGATGCTGTATGGAGCGTTGCTGAGCGTTACCATGGCAACGCTCCACACAGCATCGCGCGGGAGGACAGGGGATCAGCATCACAGATCCCTCCCCCTGCCTCCCGACACGGAAGCACTGCCGGCCACCACCGGACCACCAGGGATGACGGTACCACCACCGGACCACCAGGGATGGCTGTCCCCCCCCCCAATTCATATAAGGTAAGAAGGAAGGAGGGAGGGGATACTGACACACAGCACCCCTACCCCCCCCCCCAGAAGTACCCTTACCCCCCCAGCACCACCCCTATCTCCCCAGCACCACCCCTACCCCCACAGCACCACCCCTACCCCCACAGCACCACCCCATCCCCCCAGCAGCACCCTACCCCCACAGCACCACCCCACCCCCCCAGCAGCACCCTACCCCCCCACAGCACCCCTAACCCCCCAGAAGTACCCTTACCCCCCCAGCACCACCCCTATCTCCCCAGCACCACCCCTACCCCCCAGCACCACCCCTAACCCCACAGCACCACCCCACCCCCCCAGCAGCACCCTACCCCCCCACAGCACCCCTACCCCCCCCAGAAGTACCCTTACCCCCCCAGCACCACCCCTATCTCCCCAGCACCACCCCAACCCCCCCAGCACCACCCACCCCCCCCAGCAGCACCCTACCCCCCCAGCAGCACCCTACCCCCCACAGCCCCACCCCACCCCCCCAGCAGCACCCTACCCCCCACAGCATCACCCCACCCCCCCAGAAGCACCCTACCCCCCAGCAGCACCCTACACCCCCAGAAGTACCCCTACCACCCCAGCAGTACTCCTACTCCCCCACAACAGTACCCATACCACCTCCAGCAGTACCCCTACCCCCCCCAGCAGTACCCCTACCCCCCAGAAGTACCCCTACCACCCCAGCAGTACCCCTACCCCCGCAGTACCCCTACCACCCCCAGCAGTACCCCTACCACCCCCAGCAGTACCCCTACCCCCCCAGCAGTACCCCTACCACCCCCAGCAGTACCCCTACCACCCCCAGCAGTACCCCTACCCCCCCTCAGCAGTACCCCTACCACCCCCAGCAGTACCCCTACCACCATCAGCTGTACCCCTACCACCCCCAGCAGTACCCCTTCCCCCCACACACAGTACCCCTACCCCCCCACAGCACCCCTACCCCCCACACACAGTATCCCTACCCCCCACAGCAGTACCCATACCCCGCCAGCAGTATCCCTACCCCCACACAGTACCCCTACCCCCCCAGCAGTACCCCTACCCCCCCACACACAGTATCCCTACCCCCCACAGCAGTACCCATACCCCGCCAGCAGTATCCCTACCCCCACACAGTACCCCTATCCCCCCAGCAGTACCCCTACCCCCCCAGCAGTACCCCTACCCCCAGCAGTACCCCTACCACCCCCAGCAGTACCCCTACCACCCCCAGCAGTACCCCTACCAACCCCAGCAGTACCCCTACCCCCCTCAGCAGTACGCCTACCACCCCCAGCAGTACCCCTACCACCATCAGCAGTACCCCTACCACCCCCAGCAGTACCCCTACCCCCCCACACACACAGCACCCCTTCCCCCCACACACAGTACCCCTACCCCCCACAGCACCCCTACCCCCCACACACACACAATATCCCTACCCCCCACAGCAGTACCCATACCCCGCCAGCAGTATCCCTACCCCCCACACAGTACCCCTACCCCCCCAGCAGTACCCCTACCCCCCCACAGCACCCGTCTCACACACACACACAGCACCACACACACACACACCCAGCACCCCCCAAACACACACACACACACAGCACCCCCTCACCCACACACAGCACCCCCCCTCACACACACACAGCACCCCCTCACACACACACAGCACCCCCTCACACACACAGCACCCCCCCAAACACACACAGCACCCCCCACACACACACACAGCACCCCCCCACACACACACAGCACCCCCCCACACACACACAGCACCCCCCACACACACACAGCACCCCCCCCCCACACACACAGCACCCCCGCCCCACACACACACACACACAGCAACCCCCCACACACACACAGCACCCCCCCACACACACACAGCACCCCTCATACACACACACACACACACACAGCACCCCTCATACACACACACACAGCACCCCTCATACACACACACACAGCACCCCTCATACACACATACAACACCCACACACACGCACCCCCCCACACACGCACCCCCCCACACACACGCACCCCCCCACACACACACACACGCACCCCCCCACACACACACACACGCACACACACACACACTGAGTGAGCACTTCCCTTCAGTCCGCCGGCGGCCGGGTACAGGAAACAGACGTTCCTGTCCCGCGTTCCGCGCCGCCCGGCCACGCTACATAGGCAGATAGGAGGGTAAGGAAACAAACCCTTCAAAGTGTCCATGATGACCATTGTCCACTGCCAAAACTGCCAGAGAATCAGAACTGAACCATGGAGCAGTGGAAGAAGGCTGCCAAGTCCGATGAATCACATTTTATTTAGATCAGATTGAATGGTAGCTGCATGCTTGTCATTTACCTAGGTAGAGATAGCAGCAGGGTGCACTATGTGAAGTTGGCAGGCCGACAGAGGCAATATTCTGTTGGGAAACCTTGGGTAATGGCATTCATTTGGATGTTACTTTGACATGTACCACCTGCCTAGAGATTTTTGCAGCTAACATACACCCCTGCAGGGCACATGAAAAAAAATTGTTCAGGAATGGTTTGAGTAATATGATGAAGAGTTCAAGGTGTTGATTGGCCTCCAAATTCCCCAATCTCAGTCCGATTGAGCATCTGTGGGAAGTGCTGGAACAACAAATTATATACACGGAGGCCCCACATCGCAGCTTAAAGGACTTAAAGGACCTGCTGCTAATGTGTAAGTGCCAGAAAGCAAAGAATACATTCAGGGGTCTTGTGGAGTCCTTTCCTCCATGCATCAGAGCTGTTTAGACTACGAGGGGATATGATAACAAAGCTAAATATTCAGCAAAGCCAAAAAGTTGGAATTGAGTTGGCCAGAGCAAATCTGCAGCTATCGCCCAATGCATTTGCTGTTTGGAATAAAATAAGTGGTTTCAGACCCAAATCCTTTACAAAGTGTATAATTCAAAAGATCCACAGAGCACCGATTTTAATTCAATTCAGAACTGAATGCATCCAGCAGAACACCCATTCGCAAATAATCATTCACTTGCTTTAATGGAAGCGAACAATCATTTCAAGTCCTACTTGCTTGCTGTCAGTGCTAGCAGCCAGCAAGTAAATAGATAAAATACATGCAGCATGTGGTGGCCTATATGCTAAATGTTTAATTCAAACCAATGGGTAGCCATTGGCGGACGATCTCCCGTACTGCGTGGCAAGACTCCCACGCAGTGGTCTTAAGCTGCCCGCCCCACCCCATTTTTACCAGCGGGGGTAATCCCGGTCTACCACTGACCCAAGCCTGGGGCTGAACACAGTTTACCCCTTCACCACAGTGAATCTCGCCAAGATGGCAAATGGGCCATAAATATAGAGGTCTACTCATATACATCCTAAACAGAGCTACCAAAGCTATGTAAAGGAATCCCTGCAGAAGTTAGATGCAATATTTGAATGATTTTGGGACACTCTGGCAGCGAGAACCACAGCAACCCTGACTCCAGAGAAATTTCATGGAAGCGTCAACTAAGGGGTGAACGAGGTCACTTCGGGCAAAGCATTTCTTTCAATGCCTGCTTTATCTAAGGCATGCCCGCCTAGTCAGAGGGCCTATAGAGGACCGACCCCAAAGCATACCCAACGCAGGCAGAAGGCCTCCAGCTCCCAGGGGCAATCGATCAACAGGGTCACCTGCTTTCCCTATAATGGGGTGGACTTAAACTCTATGATCCCCTGAGTCGGTAGATGTGGGAAGCAGGCCTATGTACCGGCCTGGGGCTGGAGGTTGGCCCTGTCTCAACCCTCTACCGGCGCTAGCCTCAGCATGAAGAACACCTGTTTATTGCAACCTACCTGTGGCATTGGATGAATCCATGTATCACTATAGATGTTCTCAAGTTTCTGGTGTCAAGTTGGTATATCTGTTGATTTTACTTTTTTTTTCTTTTTTTTAAGTATATACAGAGAGCTATCCTTGCAATCTAGGGCCTTAGATCACACTTGCCTCATGATTTTCTTTATTTCTATTATTTTCTACACCCAGTGGTATTCCAGTCAATCACAATGTCAGTTAATATAATCAGTTGTCTTATGTATCATATTATTTTTTTTACTGACATACTACCTGTTTCTTCTTGCTTCGGTTTACATTTATGACAAAAAGTGCGGTATTCTGCAGAACATTTTAATAAAGTGGGGGAGGGCATCCTAATTATAATATACAGGGGGAGGAACTAGTTTTCCTACCCCCCTGGTAAACACCAATTGGTGTTGAATGGGGGCTCAAAATAATAACACAATCTGGGGGTTGGGCATGCCACCTGAAATAATGGCATTGACCACTTATTTGGCAAGGGGTTCCCATTCCCATTGTGTCACAGCACGCTATAAAATGTTCGGCGCTCCGGGAGTGAGGGATGTGCTCCACTTACCTCCCAGTCACTGGCTATCTATCCCACTCCTTGACAGAGCACCATTGGCAAGAGGTACACCAGTCCTTCTCTGGTTCCACGACCCTTGTGTCTGCACCTCATGGATTGTGGCAAGCAGAGAAAGGGAGGCGAACTCTGCCAGTCTATCCCCTCTGGCAGTTTACCCAGGTTCTGGGGTAGCTGTGCACTAGTACGGCCCTAGGGTTTCCCTAGGGTGACAGAACCCTGGGGGGTCCATGGACTATGTTGGAAAGGAGTGTTAGGGAGGCACCCACTTGGGTCACATGGATGCCTGACTGCACTGGAGGGGCATATATTATATAGGCCTAGGAACTCCTCCTGTAGGTGGGTCTCCACTCCCTCTCCCCTGTTTAAGCACACATCCCTATGGGTTCTATGCTCAGTTGTCTTGTAGCCTCCCCCAAGATCACAAGCTCCTTAAAGCGACACGGTCATGCCAAACTTACCTTTCCCTAATTGCTTCCTCTTCTCTTCCTCTGTCAGGATCTGTTCTTTTTTTTTCCGTATCTGATCTAGTTTTTTGAAAATGTAAAACAAAGTAGTAGTAGTATTTTTCCTATGCTTGACCAGCTTTGACCCATTTCCTGTGGTCAAAGATATTTTCTCACAATACTCACCTCTCTTACGTGATCTCACGATGCCTCCTTTCAGTATTGCCGAAGTCCTGTCCCATAAAGAGGGCGCCGGCGAAACTAATGAATTTCGTCCTAAGAGAATAAGAACTGTTTGTCCATTTGTGTTAGGACAACATTTGGTACTTTTAGTTTGGTTCAAAAATTTATTTGAATGAAATTCCGATGCTATTTGTGCCACAGCTGCAGCTTGCAGCCGCTTAGTAGATAGCTCTCTAATTTCCTCAGTTGCTGCTTATTGTTCTAAAAAAAAAAGAAAAAGACCCCACCCTTCCAATAAAGTGCCCCATGGTGGGGCATCTATTAACTCGTTAATGATGTTAGGGCATTCTATTCCGTCCCCATTATATTGGGCTTTAACCCCTTAAGGACCAAACTTCTGGAATAAAAGGGAATCATGACATGTCACACATGTCATGTGTCCTTAAGGGGTTAAAGCCGTTATGGCAGCATAGAACATTCTAATTGCTTTTAGCTCCAGCGCCTGAGGTGTACTTTCCTCTGTCGCGATCTGCTTCAGGCAGTCCTCCCTCGGCAATTAAGGCCCCACAGAGGCAGTCAGTCCCCCTACTGGTGAAATAGTAATACAAAAAAAGTTAATAGAGCAATCAGGGGAATTATATACACACATATATATATATATATATATATATATATTTGCAGTCGGGGACAATAAGCCGAGTTATAGTAGTGGTGGTACAAGTCGGTTGTGTTGTGCCAAAAACGACGTTCGAGTAGGCCTGTAAAAGAGGGCAAAAAGTTTAACAGTTTAATCATTAGTACGTGTTGACATTACAAAACCAGTACTTTAAATGCCTGCCTCAGTTCCCTCTCCTTTTGAGGGATATCTGGTGTATGCAGACGATTCCAATGTCCCAGTTTATGATGTGCACTGGGATGTTTACTAAAGGCTGCAGAAGCAGTGCTGCTTATTCTAAAAGAATGACCTGAATATGATGAAGGGTCATATCAGAGTTTTATGAATTGTGTCCTGACATACAGGATGAATTTGATGTAGTAATTGGTTAACATGTAACCAGTGGCGTCTCTAGGATTCATTTTTAGGGGGGGCACATGGTGGGCCAGGGACAAAAGTAGGGGGGCACATTTAACCCCGCCCTCGCCGCAGTTTGACCCCGCCCCTGTCGCATGTTAAGCCCCGCCCCCGACACAATGTTTTATTTTTATTTTATTTTTTATAATCCCTGGTGGAGGATTCATTATTTTCCACCAGGAATTATTAAAAAAACAAACATTTACCTTGATATAGTGCCATAGTTGCCAACATTTGAGAAATTGGGACATTCAGCGCTCCCTGTACAGTGCTGCTCTCTGTATAATACATGGCTGTGTGTATAATATCCTGGGACAGTCAGTGCTCCCTGTATAGTGTTGCTCTCTGTATAATACATGGCTGTGTGTATAATATCCTGGGACAGTCAGTGCTCCCTGTATAGTGCTGCTCTCTGTAAATACAGATCTGTTTGTGTATAATATCCCAAGACAGAGAGCAGCACTATAAAGGGAACAATGATTGTCCCAGGATATTATACAGACACAGACCTGTATTATACAGAGAACAGCACTATAGTATTATACAGATAGCTGAGCATATACCCCATGTCCCAATCTCTAGACTACAAGTACCTGTCAACAGCAGCTCCCAGATGCGTGTAACAGGGCTAAAGTGTGCGGCAGCTCACACAGATGATTCAGCGGTAAAGCGCACTCGCTGGCAGAGCCAAACTGGAAAGCAGTTCTGGAAAAAAAATGTATGCCATTCCTACAGGTCAATATATATATATATATATATTTGTGGTCGGTTAATATCGTATAGTGAAGTACCTTGTGATTGGAATTAAGTCGGTGTGGTGTGCCGGAACCGACGTAGAGGGTAGGCCTGAAAAAGAGGGCCCCCCTGAATGAATTGTATAAGAGGGAGAGGTGGGTGGGGTGAACAGCGTGCGTACGGCAGGTAGGAAGGGGGGGAGTAGCGTTTATATGGAACGCTTAACTCCTCCCACAAATACAGGCCTTACGGCCTTAAAACATATATATATATAGTACAGTGAGCACACAAGCTCACTGACATACGCAAATAGGCTCACTGACAGAGACAAAAAACTCTCTGACTCGCACACAGGCTTACTACAGACAAACTCACTTGTATAAACACAAGGCTCACTACAAAGAAGTTCAGGGACACACACATGCTCAATAAATAGAAGCTCACTGACACACACAAGCAGTACCATCTTAACAGTGTTAAGGGCCCCCGGGCAAAGCAGTGCACTGGGGCCCTTCCTACACAACAACTCACAGGAATAAAAATTGTAATTATTGATAGACTGCTGAGTACATACACACAGTACACAAATACGAACACCGAGAAACTTCTAAATACACACACACAGACGTTGCTGAATGCACACAGACGTTGCTGAATGCACACATGCTGATTTTTACACTTACACACAGACTGCTGAATCGAACACACACACAGCTGAGTCCATACACACACACACAGACATACAGACTGCTGAGTCCATACACACAGACTGCTGAGTCCATATACACACAGACAGACACACAGACTGCTGAGTCCATATACACACAGGCAGACACACAGACTGCTGAGTCCATACACACACACAGAGTGCTGAGTCCATACACACAGAGACTGCTGAGTCCTAGATACAGACACACACAGCCTGCTGAGTCCATACACACACACACAGACTGCTGAGTCCATACACACACACACACACAGACTGCTGAGTCCATACACACATACAGACTGCTGAGTCCATACACACATACAGACTGCTGAGTCCATTCACGCATACAGACTGCTGAGTCCATTCACGCATACAGACTGATGAGTCCATACACACACAGACTGATGAGTCCACACAAACACACACACACACACACACACTGCTGAGTCCATACACACACATAGATACACAGACTGCTAAGTCCATAAACACACACATACACAGACTGCTGAGTCCATACACACACAGACTGCTGAGTCAATACACACACAGACTGCTGAGTCCATACACACACACACATTTACTGCTGAGTCCACACACACACATTTACTGCTGAGTCCACACACACACAGACACACACAGACTGCTGAGCCCATACACACACACACACACACACACACAGACTGCTGAGGTCATACACACACAGGCTGCTGAGTCCATACACACACACACACACACAGACTGCTGAGTCCATATATACACACACACACAAACACACAGACTGCTGAGTCCATACACACACACACAGACTGCTGAGTCCATACACACACACACACACACACACACAAACAGACTGCTGAGTCCATACACACACACACACAAACAGACTGCTGAGTCCATACACACACAGTGGGCTGAGTCCATACACACACAGACTGCTGAGTCCATACACACACAGACTGCTGAGTCCATACACACACACACACAGAGTGCTGAGTCCATACACACACACACACAGAGTGCTGAGTCCATACACACACACACACACACACACACAAACACAGACTACTGAATCCATACACACACACACAGACTGCTGAGTCCATACACACATACAGACTGCTGAGTCCATACACACATACAGACTGCTGATTCCATACACACATACAGACTGCCAAGTCCATACACACAGACACACACACAGACTGCTGAGTCCATACACACACACATACTGCTGAGTCCATACACACACACAGACACAAAGACATACACACAGACACACAGACTGCTGAGTCCATACACAGACTGCTGAGTCCATACACAGACTGCTGAGTCCATACACACACAGACTGCTGAGTCCATATATACACACACACACACACACAGAGTGCTGAGTCCATACACACACACACACACACACACACACACACAAACACAGACTGCTGAATCCATACACACACAGAGACTGCTGAGTCCATACACACATACAGACTGCTGAGTCCATACACACATACAGACTGCCAAGTCCATGCACACACACAGACACAAAGACATACACACAGACACACAGACTGCTGAGTCCATACACACACACAGACTGCTGAGCAGGGCTGCCATCAGTAATTTTAGGGCCCCTGACACAGCTCAAGATCTGGGCCTCCAGGGCCAGCCCCGAGCTGCCCACAAGGATGAAGGGTGTGTGTGTGTATAGTGGATGTAGAATGTGTGTAGTGGATGCGGTATGTGTGTCATGGATGCAGTGTGTATAGTGGATGCAGATTGTACGTTTTGTGTAATGTATGTAATGTTAGTATGCATGCATTAGATGCAGAGTGTGTGTGTAGTGAATGTAGGTGTGTATAGTGAATTCGGAGTGTGTGTTGTTGTAGTGGATGTAGTGTGCATAGTAAATGTAGTGTGTATAGAGCATGTAGTGTGTTTGTAGTGAATGTAGTGTGTTTGTAGTGAGTGCAACGTGTGTAAAGTGAAAAGTGTGTGTGTGTGTGTGTGTGTGTGGTGCAAAGTATGTTTAGTGAATGTAGTGTGTGTGTGTGTGTGTGTGTAGTGCAGAGTGCGTTTAGTAAATGTAGTGTGTAGTGAGTACAACGTGTGTATAGTGAATGTAGTGTGTGTGTGTGTAGTGCAGAGTGTGTTTAGTGAATGTAGTGTTTGTAGTGAGTGCAGAGTGTGTTTAGTGAATGTAGTGTGAGTATGTGTAGTGCAGAGTGTGTTTAGTGAATGTAGTGTGAGTATGTGTAGTGCAGAGTGTGTTTAGTGAATGTAGTGTGTGTAGTGCAGAGTGTGTTTAGTGAATATAGTGTGTGTGTGTGTAGTGCAGAGTGTGTTTAGTGAATGTAGTGTGTGTAGTGCAGAGTGTGTACTTGTAAGGATGCAGTGTGTGTAAAATAGGGGGGAGGGGAGTATTTTTTGTATTTATTTGTGTATATTTAAATAGGGGGGGGATCGCATTCCCTGGTGGTCCGGTGTCATGGTGGAGCGAGCCAGCCACGTTACATTGAAGAGGGGGCCCAGTAGCACACACTGTCTTCCTTTCCAGCTCCTCTCTGACTAACTCTCGCGAGACAGGTCTGCGTGCTGTGCGGAGCGTTGCCATGGTAACCCATGGCAATGCGCTGGTGGCCGCAGGGCATAAGGAAGTTAGACAGAGAGCAGCTGGAAAGGAGGACAAAGTGTGCTGCTGGGCCCCCTGTTCAATGTACAGGTAGCAGGGGTCCCTCTGTGCACATATATATAGCAAAAATTATATATAAGTGCGCATAAGGAATGTGGAGCTCGGACTGCCAGAGTAGTTCGGGCCCCCCAGGACTGCCGGGCCCATGACAACCGTTATATGCCCTGATGGCGGTCCTGCTGCTGAGTCCATACACACACACATAGACTGCTGAGTCCATACACAGACTGCTGAGTCCATACACACACACACTGCTGAGTCCATACACACACAGACACACAGACTGCTGAGTCCATACACAGACTGCTGAGTCCATACACACACACACAGACACAGACTGCTGAGTCCATACACACACACACACACACACAGACACACAGACTGCTGAGTCCATACACACACAGACTGCTGAGTCCATACACACACACAGACACAGACTGCTGAGTCCATACACACACACAGACACAAACTGCTGAGTCCATACACACACACAGACACAAACTGCTGAGTCCATACACACACACACAGACACAGACTGCTGAGTCCATACACACACAGACACACAGACTGCTGAGTCCATACACACACCGACACACAGACTGCTGAGTCCATACACACACACAGACACAGACACAGACAGCTGAGTCCATACACACACAGACTGCTGAGCAGAGGCGGCTCTATACTTTATGAGGCCTTAGGCGTAACTCAAACATGAGGCCCCACTAACAAAAAAGTGTCACATATACACATTGATGCACAGTTTACCTGTGTATGTGCCTGAGGGTGTGTCTGACAGAGAGTACCCTTGTGTGTGAGAATGTATGTCTCTGTAAGCATGTTTGCGTTTTTGTCTGAGACTGAAGTGTGTTGTGTGTATGGCGGGTGATGGTGTGAGGGGGGTGATGGTGAGAGGGAAAGGGGGGTGATGGTGAGAGGGAGAGCGGGGTGATGGTGAGAGTGAGCGAGGGTTATGTGAGAAGGAAGGGGGGTGATGTGAGAAGGAGGGAGGGTGATGTGAGAGTGGAGGGGGGTTGATGTGAGAGTGGAGGGGGGTTGATGTGAGAGTGGAGGGGGGTTGATGTGAGAGTAGAGGGGGGTTCACGTGAGAGTGGAGGGGGGTTGACGTGAGAGTGAGGGGGGTGACGTGAGAGTGAGGGGGGTGACGTGAGAGTGAGGGGGTGACGTGAGAGTGAGGGGGTGACGTGAGAGTGAGGGGGGGTGATGTGAGAGTGAGGGGGGTGATGTGAGAGTGAGGGGGGGTGACGTGAGAGTGAGGGGGGTGATGTGAGAGTGAGGGGGGGTGATATGAGAGTGAGGGGGTGATGTGAGAGTGAGGGGGTGATGTGATGTGAGAAGGAGGGGGGTGATGTGAGAAGGAGGGGGGTTGATGGTGAGGGTGGTGAGGGGGTGAGGGTGAGGCTGAGGGTGCTGAGGGGGGTGAGGCTGAGGGGGGTGAGGCTGAGGGGGGTGAGGCTGAGGGGGGTGAGGCTGAGAGGGGTGGGGTGAGGCTGAGGGGGTGGGGGGTGATGCTGAGGATGGTGAGGGGGTGATGCTGCGGGTGGTTGGGGTGGGGGGTGATGCTGAGGATGGTGAGGGGGGTTATGCTGAGGGTGGTGAGGGAGGGTGATGCTGAGGGTGGTGAGGGAGGGTGATGCAGAGGGTGGTGAGGGAGGGTGATGCTGAGGGTGGTGGGGTGGTGAGGCTGAGGGTGGTGGGGGTGGTGAGGCTGAGGGTGCTGAGGTTTAGGGTGGTGGGGGGTGCTGAGGCTGAGCGTGGTGGGGGGTGGTGAGGCTGAGGGTGGTGAGGGGGTGAGACTGAGGGTGGTGGGGATGGTGGTGAGGCTGAGGGTGGTGGTGAGGCTGAGGGTATTGGGGAGGGTGGGGAGGCTGAGGTTATTGGGGAGGGTGGGGAGGCTGAGGGTGGTGGGGGGTGCTGAGGCTGAGGGTTGTGGGGTGCTGAGGGTGGTGGGGGTGGTGGGGAGGGTGGTGAGGCTGAGGGTGGTGAGGCTGAAGTTGGTAGGGAGGCTGAGGGTGGTGAGGCTGAGGGTGGTAGGGAGGGTGAGGAGGCTGGCTGAGGGCGGTGGGGAGGGTGATGAGGCTGAGGGTGGTGGGGAGTTTGGTAGGCAGGGCCGGATTAACATAGGGGCTGATGGAGCTGCAGCTCCAGGCCCAGGCCCATGAAATAGGCCCATTGATTTAAAAAAAAAAAAAATTTTTTTTTTTTTTACACACACTACTCTTAGTGTTGCCAGGTATTTCTCATGTATTTCTTATGGTTTCCAGGTATTTCTCAGAAGTATTTCTCAAGTATTTGAGGCTGCCTAGCCGGTGCCGATATTGCAGTAATACCGGCAACACAAATGTCTGTCTCAGTATAAACAGAGATTATTGTGCAATACCATCGCCAGCCAGTAGGGGCCGCTGTTTGTGTGGAGAGAGGCAGGGATGCGAAGTTACAGCATCTCCCTGCCTCTCTCTACTCACTGATCCGCGAGGAGCAGCTCTGCACAGAGAGTCCAGAGAGCAGCTCAGAGCCTGCGAGACATGGTGAGGGTGAGTGACTTGATGACACTGAGACATTGGGACACTGGGAGACATAGGGACACTGGGGAACATGGGGACCCTGAGACATTAGGGACCCAGTGGCCCCATGTCTTCCAGTGTCCCCATGTCTCCAAGTGTCTCTGGTGTCTCTCGGTGTCCCTAGTGTTTGTGTCCCTAGTTTTCCAGAGTCCCCTAGTCTCCCAGAGTCCCCTATTCTCTCAGTGGCCCTATGTCTCTCAGTGTCCCCATGTCTCTCCCAGTGTCTCAGTGTCCCCATGTCTCTAAGTGTCCTAGTGACATTGTGACACTGGTAGACATGGGGATACAAACACTAGGGGACACTGAGACACTAGGGAACACTGAGAGACATGGGGACACAGGGAGGCATGGGGACACTGGACGACTTTGAGACCTGGGAGACATGGGGGCACTTCCAGTGTCCCCATGTCTCCCAGCCAGTGTCCCTAGTATTTCCGTATCCCCATGTCTCCCAGTATCCCTGGTGTCTCTCAATGTCAGTAGTGGGCCAGTGTCCCTAGTGTCTCAGTGTTTTCTAGTCTCCCAAAGTCCCCTAGTCTCCTAGTGTCTCAGTGTGCCCTAGTATAAAATAAAAAATATCAGGCACTCACTGTGATAGATTTAAGCAGTTTTATTGGACAACGCAACGTTTCAACCTGTACCCAGGTCTTTATCAAGTCTCCAGTGTCACCTATATATCACAGTGTCCCCTATGTATCAGAGTGTCTCAGTGCGCCATGTCTCCCAGTGTTCCTTGTGTCTCTCAGTGTCCGTAGTGTCTGTGTCCCCAAGTCTCTCATAATCCCATAGTCTCTCAGTGTCCCCATGTCTCATAGTGCCCCCAAGTGTCTCAGTGTCCCCTAGTATAGAAGAAAAAAATCTCAGGCACTCACTGATAGATTTAAGCAGGTTTATTGGACACCGCAACGTTTTGACCTGTACCCAGGTCTTTATCAAGTCTCCAGTGTCCCCTATATATCACAGTGTCCCCTATGTATCACAGTGTCTCAGTGCCCCATGTCCCCTCGTGTCCCAAAGTCAACCAGTGTCCCCATTTCTCCATGTCTCCCAGTGTCCCCAGGTCTCTCAGTGTTCCCTAGTATCTCAGTGTCCCCATGTCTCCCAGTGTCCAAATGTCTCTCAATGTCCCCTAGTGTCCTAGTGACATGGGGACACTGGGAGACATGGGAACACAGACACTAAGGGACTGGGAGACATGGGGACACAGACATGCCCCCTGTTTGTGTATGTTCGCCCCTTTCGGCAGATTTGTGTCAGTGGCCCACCCTTTTACCCCATCCATAGAGTTCCTGCTTTACTGGACACTGCTGTTAGGGAGTATGGGTTTACTTGAATATGAAAGTGTGAGATTAGCATAGGGTTATGTGTTTTCTCATACCTGCATCCTATGAGTTTCCCTCCAGCACCATCTACATCAGATACACTTAGGAGGTAGGACTGTTTTAGTTAAATAAGATTTTGTTCTTAGGCCCATCATAATTGTCAGCACCAGGCCCACTGGGCTCTTAATCTGGCCCTGGTGGTAGGGAGGCTGAGTCCATACATACAGACACACAAACTTCCTCACTAGCAGGCAGGCAGACAGACACACACACACACACAAGTACATTAAGCCGACCTGTCACTGGAGGCTGTTGCTGGGGGTCAGCCATCTTCCATGCTTTCCAGCAGCAGCATGGGCTGCTGCTTAACGGCGGGGGCGGGGCTTGTGTGTGGGAGGTGGGGCTTCGTTTGGGGGCGGGGCCTGTGCCTGGGAGCCTGTCAGTGCTCCCTCCGGCCCCAGACAGCCCCCTGCACAGTTCCAGCTGCTCTGCCCTGCATTCCCTCGGGCTGTAACAGGCTGTTACAGCCCGAGGGAATTTAATTTAAACACATAGCCAGCAGGTTGCTGGCATTTGGGGGGCCCAAGGGGGGGCACAGCATGATGTAGGGGGGCCATGGCCCCCTCTGCCCCCCCCCTAGCGACGCCACTGCATGTAACCTTAAAAGAAAGCGCATGCCTGTGTAGTCCTTTGAGTGTAGGACAAATTGGTCTAGTATGTTGACTGGGCACCATTTATTGTTGATAGTATGTAGGTGTATGTCTGCAGGTGGGTATACGTTTAAGAGTTTGTAAGCTAATTTAAGGTTGAGGTGGCAAAAGGATGTGAATGTCACCATGGTATAGATGGAGTACGGATTGACAATTCGATATTCGGAAGTGAACTTATTAAAACGACCAGAGTTCTGGTCTATAAATGGTTGGTATAAGCAGACAGAGCAGCGTGTGCCGGCAATCTACCATGACCATGAGATGAGCTAATCCAGAAAGAGATCATGAAATGTAGGAATGTAGGAATGTTTGGAGGAACACCTGAAATGGGATTGAGACAAGGCTTTAGCTGTTATGTTGTGACCGGCTGGTATGTGTATGCACACAAGGTAAAATTGCTGTCTTGCTGCCAGCCAAGTAATTTTGCATACTGCTGTGTTTGTCTAGCAATTGACAGACTTCCTCTCCCAAAGAGACCCACGGGCTGTGCAGTGGTCGCGATGGAGTATACTACAACAAGAGCTGTAGGTTACTAAAAAGAGTAGGCTTCATGTCTCTGTGAGCCATGTGTCACGGAGTCAGTTGTCCTTGATAATGGCTGCAAACCCAGTCTAAAATAACAGGGCAGTAGTTGGTCAATGGGGGAATGAACATGCCTTACCTGTTACAATAGGGTAAGCCTACATTAACAGGTCTGCTCAAACATGTGTTGCCATGGTGCTACTGTCAATAGGAAACCTGGAGTAGGAAGAGCAGCCAAATAAGGGGTTACCTTGCGGTATAATGCACATGGTAAAGTACAGAGTACCAAGGAGAGACTGGAGATACAAATGGGAACAGGCACCTTTGCCAATATATGACTCAGTCTTTCCTGATATGCTGGGCACTGTCTGCAAGGGGGAGGGTTGTATTGACAATAACTCATGATGTATGCCTAATGTCACTGGTAGTTGTCTGTGATACTTGCACGGGTGTAGATACCCAGCTGGGGAGCTCAGAGTTGGCAATCATGAGTCTGTACAGATTGGCTTCAGTGCTGTAGCTGGGAGCGGAAAGTCTTTACGCATGAGTTCAGCAGCAATTAGGAACGGTCCAGGATTACAAGGAACTGTGTTGGTGGTATCCTGGTACTTGACCAGGGTACAATGAACTAGCTGGGGTGGAGAGTCTGGCAGGGGTACTTGGGAATAAAATAACCTCTTCTAGTGGTGAAAGACATAATATGATGAATAAACAATGAATATAATGGGCATGTCGATGAGAGTGTAGCCCTGTATCAACTGGCAGCTCGCTAAGTGCCGGGTGGCGAAGAAATTAGCTATACAAGGGGAAGGTGAGGCCTTGCTAAATGCCAAGTGGCTCAGAGAGGCTCTAGCTGTGATTTTGGCCATGGGACTGAGGCCACAGTAAGAAGTGGCGTGAATGTTGGCCTCTCAGTGACAAGTAAGAGATTTAATGAGTGACCGTGACAGGTGAGGCCCTATATAATAACCTGTAGAGGTTGGAGTGAGGCTCTAGCTATGATTTGGGTCGATGGGTGAATTATTAATATATACTAGAAAATGACCTGCACCAAACCCTATGCAGTCAGTTAATCTATCCCTAAGAAATGTAGGGGAATAGAAACGTAATGGATTGATAGAAAGTATATTGGAACAACTAGCGAGGTTGAGCTTGAGAAAAGATGAGAGGAACCTAAAGAAACAATGGGAATAAGTTCATTGAAATTGAAATAACGTACCTGTGTTGTTGTTAAGGATTAATAAGTCAACAACTGGTTGATAAGTAAGAATGGTGGGAACCAAGAAAAATAAGGGAACTTACGTATAATGAGTACATACCTAGGTCAAACAAAATAAGTCAGGAAAAGAGATACCTGATTGAACTGAATCTAGATATGAGTTCCCACTGTGTGTCCTACTAGAAGGACCTGAAGTATGCATGAGAAAAAAAGCCTAAGTAATTAAATGCCAAAACATGTATGTAACATCTCTAGCTTAGTAGCGTGAAGCGAATTATGAGATCTAGTAATCACCTTAGATGAAGGTGTGGGTTATAGTAATTTAAGTAAAATAGACAGATCGAAGAGGCCTGAATACGTATAATTGCGTAACGAGGGGTTCTGGGTTCTTGGGAGTGTGCCGAGAGAGGAACCATATAGGGAGGACTTGTGTGGGCCTAGCGAGGCAAGGTGGAATAGTAAAATGTGATATGAAAGGGTTGTAGTTTTCCTAGTAAGAAGGAAAATGTATGTAAATGCCCAAATGGGGGGCCGAAATTGGATCGTAGTGGTTTGCCCGAAGAGGGCCGTATGTAACCACCTGGAGTGAAGGCCTAATGAGTGCCATGTGTAGAGGTATCCTAGCAAAAGGGCGAGAGTGCCCAATATAAGTCCTGAGCTGCAGGAGGGAAAAAATAGGGCTGTATAAGGGGTATGGACATATGGAACGAACAAATGTGAAATAAACATATTAATGTTGTAAGAGTTGTGTAGGGGCCAAGCATGATGCCTTTGTTGTTTGAACAGGTCCATATGTAGTGGTATGAAGAATTGTCATGAATACCAAGGTGGCAATGTTGTATGTAGTGGAGGACCGTCTGAGGCTGTGACTAAAGCAAAATGAGGCAAATAACCAACATGATAGATTATTAAGTGTCTAGATGTAGGTGACTTGTCATATGTAACGTTGTCAATACCATGCTAGACCGAAGTTGCTTAATATGTGGAGTAAGGATAAAACCTATCGGATGAGGGATTAAGGTTAAGGTTTCCCGGATTCCTTAGGCTCCGAAAGGTCCATAAAGGTTGGGTTGGAGTAGGTCTAGCAAGACCGAGCGTATAATTGAATGAAGTTATATTAGCAGTATATAACCCTCGTGAAGCAGGCTCTTCATTTCAAGACCAAATGAGGAGCCAAAATTGTGTTGTACTGGGTTGCCCATAGAGGGCCTTGTGAAGCTAATGTAGTGAAGGTCCATGTTTAAATTGATGACACTCTATCATTTGCAACATATGAGTATATGTAGGCTGTGTCCTATGTAGGTGATGATGATCCCACCTAATAGATACCGTTGATCCATAGTGTTTGACATGGAGTAGGGACATTGTATATGATGAAGGATAAAGGTTCCCCAGGAGGGAACTGTCCTAGTGAAATACGAACATAGCATGTTGCCCACTGAGGGCCATGTGAAACAGATGTTTCAAAGTCCCATTGAGGGCCTTTTGCAAGGACTATGTATATGAGGCCGAGAAGGGACCCAATGTAAGTCCTGTGGTGCACAAGTGGCCACGTGAGGCTGTGATAAAAGTAATGGAGAGGGTGATTGGTAGATCAAATATAGGTTGTAGAGTTTACCAATAAAATAGTGCGTATATAAAAGGTTAAAATACAATAAAAAGGGTGCTACTATCACCTATGTGGGTCACTCCACCACACATATTTAAGTGCAAATATAATAGTAAAGTAAGTGGTGAGAGCACACACAAAGACCAGTTTAAATACATTATTACCCTTTTGTCAAAAGAATTCCTGCAGAGACAAAACAGGATAAACAAACATAGGATAAAAACATACAAAATGGTTTAAAATAGTGAATAAATTAATAAACTCACATATTTCTGAGCCACTTAATAAAAGCTGGCTCAGACTAAGAATGTAGAATGGATAAGGAGTAGTGTAGGCTGGATACCAATTCTGACTGTTTTCTTGCCCCTTCTTTAAACTGCCCAGGATGCAGGTACTTGATTAAAAAAGGTTTTATTAAACAAGATAAAAACAGCAGCAAAAATCCAAAACAGCTACAGCAATCTCCATACACTGACGTGTTTCAGCTTACAGCTTTGTTCAAAGTGTGAGTCCATTCTATTTGTTCTTGATTTAAATAGGTGTCTTTTCGCACCGTTTACGGCATCCGATCTCAGGCTCCTCCCCTTTTTTTCACGTACAGACGCTCCCTTAATTCCGGGCATCCTAGCGTCCTTAATTACTTCCGTGTTCGGCACTGTGATGCGGGTGAGTTCCCTTACTTTCCCATTCGTCACAGTGACGTCGGGGAATCTCCTCCCTTACACCGGACAGTTCATCGTGTTAAAAATGCACTTCCAGTTCGTGTAGTACAATTTTAAAATACAATGTAATGACAAAAAGCCACTCAGAGGGGTACTTTATAAACATATATTCATATCATGCAGATTTTAAAGTATAATATTTTAAAAAACTATATATATATCCTGCACTAAGAGATAGGGAGATAAAAAAAAAAAGTAATAGAGTAAAACATTAAAAGAGAAGAGTACAGAAAACTCCATTTCAATAGACAATTGATGTATACATATGGATAAAAAATACCTGTGAAATGCAAATTTTGTTTTTTTTCCTTTCCTTTTATACATTAACAATTAATTAAAACCCAAAATTGGTCACACAAAAAAAATTAATTAAAATGTAAAAATACTAAAAAAAAACTATATAAAACCTAGATATAAGAATTAATTTCAAAGTCCGCAGTAAGACCCTTGGGTACCAATGTATCTAAATCAAAGATCCATTTCATCTAAGTCTTGCTAAGGAGGTTACTTTTATCTCCCCCCCTCCAGTGGCTCTTAATGTGTTGAATTGCGAAGAATTCTAAACCCTTAACATCACTGTTGTGATGTTCCATAAAATGCTTGGACACGCAATGGTTGGTAAATTTTCTTTGGATGTTGTATATATGTTCCCTGATTCGTGTCTTCAATGGACATGATGTCTTCCCTATATATTGTAACTTACAGGGACATATTAACATATATACAACATCGGTACTATTGCAAGTAATAAAGTGCGTCAGTAGCCTCGCATTAATGTGAGGCTACTGACGATCAAATTGAATGACAGTACCATGTGTTAGAGGCCCTGTAGGGCTTGTTAAGAAACACTTGTAAATATAATCCCAATAGAAAAGATACATTTATTTTTTTTAAATGCATGTTTTCTACTAAGCAGTTTTTTTTTTGGGGGGGGGGGGGGGGGAGGGGAGGGGGCAGTGGTGTGTCCCCAAGTGGCAGACCTGGTTCGTGGCATGTCTTGATTGAAGTGCGACTATGACATATTTAGGTGAGGGCCATGTATAATCATATAACAGAAATAAGTATGACAGACATAATTTTAAAGTACGATTGACTAATCCCGTGCTGAGACCAGAAACGGCTTAAAACAATATATATATATATATATATATATATATACACAGACAGCCTGTTAATACTCTGTCTTATTTCACTGTCGGTCAATAATATATACAGACAGCCTGTTAATACTCTGTCTTATTTCACTGTCTGTCAATAATTACATTGTATATTTGTATATTGTATATTTATATGTATAACACACGTGCACACCCCAGTGGTAAAAAGAAATATAAAATCTAAATTACCCTAATGAGGAAAAATAGATTGTAAGAAGATCCCTCGGTCCTCTTTTAGATAAATATACAAAAAATACAGTCAAAAAATGGAAAAGAGAAACAACAAATAATGGTGTAGAATTATAAACACCATAAAAGCACTGGATACAAATGCACTCACAGAATGTTTGTTAACCGCAGGCATATAAATGGTTATAGATGTAAGGAGTTCAATCCTCTTTTCCTTTGTCCTTAGAGGGATTTAAGAGAGAGACACAGACATAGTGCACCAATAAGATAACAAATTTAAACTGTATTAAGATTACACTCACAAGACATTCAGCATATAACAGTGATGTTGTTCAAACCAGAAGGAATAAAACAGAAGCCTCTTGGTGGGAGCAAACAGCTGGATAGCCAAATGTGATACCAAAAAAAAAAAATAAAGAAATACAAAGAACAAAAATAAAAGTTTCTTTAAAATCAGTTCACTGTGCTGTGAGGGTCTCTCCGCCCCACGCGTTTCGTCTTATTGGACTTCGTCAGTGGAGGTTGCGGATGTATTCTGATAAAAACATTAGAGGAGATAAAAATATTAGAGGAGATCAGAATACAAAAAGATTAGAGGAGATAAAAAGATTAGAGGAGATCAGAATACATCCGCAACTTCCCCTGACGAAGTCCAATCTCCAGCAGTTGTCAGGTGTTGCAGAAATGCCTCTGCCACATGTTCTTGGAGGGCCTGCTTGCCAGCCTCATGCCAAAAGACTATGGGCCCTTTAAAAACATATGTGATTTATGTACTTTTGTACTCCAGAGGGAAAGACCGACCGTTAGCCAAGATTCCCTTGAACTGTTTTGGGCATAGGACCATGTGCAAGGTCGGTCATTATGACTTCCATGTAAATCCCGAACCCCTGAACCGATCTGGGTGATTTTTGGATAAGTTGGTCCCCCAGATCGGGGCTATCAGGGGATATGACTTTTGTGGGGTTTCCGTGTGTTTTAAGGGTACTTTTGGGATGTTGTTGTATTGCATGTTTCTTGTACTGAGAGATAATTTAGTTATATGTTTGTGAACTGGACCTGAGAGCCAATGTAATCGTGTGTATGTTTTTACTGTAGACTACTCTCAGGTCCAGGAGGGGAATGCCCCTTGCACAGGGACCTGCATATAAGGCCAGTTGTGGCTGCCATTAAACAGTTCTACTTCACCCTCAACACAGAGCCTCATCTTGTGATTGTAGGGAACAGCTATACCAGCTATAATCCCTGCTCTTGGGATTGCTCTTCAGATTGCTATAATAACTAGCTCTTGTACAAGCTACACAGCTATACCTGCTATACTCTCTTGGAGGAGAGGTCTTCTCACTGGGAGCTGTATCCAGGTGTTTGGTCCAGGGCGAGATTATGGTATTTATGGTGTCCTGTGCGGTGCTTATAGTAATTAAGGCTACTAGGAAGCAGCGATAGGGGGAGGCACCCAGTCGGGGTGCCAGGCGGTCCGCCACATCAGGTATTGTTGGAAATATTCGGTGCAGGAAGGAAGGCGTTCGGTATCAGTGAGAGAGTAGTTTAATGTTGACCTCTTGGTATTTGGAGCTCACTGAGCTCTTGTGTTGAAGTAGCAGTATCTTATCCCATTGATCATCAGAGAAGGTCCAGGTTGTCAGTTCCTCCCACTGCCTCTCACTGCATCTTTTCTCACTCTGTCTTCTACTATCAGTTGCTGGTATAGTGTGGATATTCTGATTTCTGCATCCATGTGCTTCAAGAGGAACTGTAGGCCAGTAAGCCTTATTTCAGTAGTGGGGAAAATGATGGAAACCATGTTAAAGAACAGAATTGTTGAATATCTAAAATCACATGGATTTCAAGATCAGAGACAACATGGCTTTTGACACTGTACCAGTAAGGCTTTTGACACTGTTCCACACAGAAGGTTCATCAATAAACTGCAATCAAAGTTTGGATTCCAATATTGTTGAAAAGGTTAGGCAGTGGCTGAATGACAGGCAACAGAGGGTTGTAGTTAATGGAGTATATTCGAAGCAAGGTCTAGTTACCAGTGGGGTACCTCAGGGATCTGCACTTGGACCCATTCTCTTTAATATTTTTATTAGTGATATTGCAGAAGGTCTTGATGGTAAGGTATGTCTTTTTGCTGACGATACTAAAACTTGCAAGAGGGTTGATGTTCCAGGAGGGATAAGCCAAATGACAAATGATTTAGGTAAATTAGAAAAATGGTCAGAGCTTTGGCAACTGACATTTAATGTGGATAAGTGCATAAAAACCCAAGGGCAGAGTATAGAATATTTGATACCCTACTGACCTCCACATCTGAGGAAAGGGATTTAGGAGTAATTCTTTCACATGACTTAAAGGTAAGTAGACAATGTAATAGAGCAGCAGGAAATGCTAGCAGAATGCTTGGTTGTATAGGGAGAGGCATTAGCAGTAGAAAGAGAGAAGTGCTCATGCCATTGTACAGAACACTGGTGAGACCTCACTTGGAGTATTGTATGCCGTACTGGAGACCGTATCTTCAGAAAGATATTTGGAAAGAGTTCAGAGAAGTGCTACTAAACTGGTTCATGGATTGCAGGATAAAACTTACCAGGAAAGGTTAAAGGATCTTAACATGTATAGCTTGGAGGAAAGATGAGACAGGGGGGATTTGATAGAAACATTTAAATACATGAAGGGAATCAACACAGTAAAGGAGGAGACTATATTTAAAAGAAGAAAAACTACCACAACAAGAGGACATAGTCTGAAATTAGAGGGGCAAATGTTTAAAAATAATTTCAGGAAGTATTACTTTACAAAGAGGGTAGTGGACGCATGGAATAGCCTTCCAGCTGAATTGGTATAGGTTAACACAGTGAGGGAGTTTAAGCATGTGTGGGATAGGCATAAGGCTATCCTAGACTTAAGATAAGGCCAGGGACTAATTAAAAGTATTTAGAAAATTGGGCAGACTAGATGGGCCCAATTTTTCTTATATGCCATCTCATTTTATGTTTCTATGTCTTCATACCAGGTCAATTCCCAGTGAATCTTTTGTCAATGAGGGATGTTATGGTAGAAATGGGTCATTGTGCATAGTGGAACTGTAGCAGTAGTGTAGGGGTCTCTCCTACAGTTAATTCTCGAAAGTTTCTTACACCAGAATTGCAAAGCACTTTTCGTAGGGGATATACCCATCCTGGTCTGCAAAAGGCCATACAGACGGTGTGAGTCAACCTCCCAGTTCGGTGATATTTGTCAGAGGAATCAAAGGATTCGGTTTTGGGGATAGATACATTTCCTTCCGTATGCCGGTCCATGTCTTCAACGTACGTGTGATGAGGGAGTCGCTGCCCATACTGGTTGTAGCCTCAGATTCTTTATTCCATTCAAGAGCATGGAGTGATCTGCCAGAGGTAGCCCTGTCTAGTGTGGCCCATAGTTTGTGGAGTGGTGCCACATGCTATTCCCTGATTCTCTGTAGAACCGTTGCATGGTAATATTTTTGGAAATCTGGTAATGCAAGACCACCCCATGTCCTCGGGCGAAAGAGTTTATCATGGTTTAGTCTCGCTCTTTCCCCTTTCCAGGGCCAGCCTTAGGGGTGTGCGAGCTGTGCGGTCGCACAGGGCGCCATGGAGCAGGGGGCGCCCTGTGGCCGACACAGCTCGCACATGGCTGGCTGACAGGGGAGCTTAAGCAGGGTCTATTAAAAAAAAGAAAGAAAATCGCGGCAGAGGGGGCAGGGCTTACCGAGCGACGGGGGCGGAGCTCATCGTGAGGTGGAGGCGGGGCTAATACCTCCCGAAGCCCCTGCTGCACAGGAAGAGGGAAGGAGTCCCTGCTTCCCCATCAGCCAACTGCATCCACTGGACAGAGGTAAGTGTGTGTGTGACTGTCTGTCTGTGTGACTGCCTGCTTGTGTGTGTGACTGCCTGTGTGTGTGTGTGACTGTCTGACTGCCTGTGTGTGTGTGCCTGTCTGACTGCCTGTTTGTGTCTGTCTGTGTGTGACTGTCTGTGTGTGTGACTGTCTGTCTGTGTGTGTGACTGCCTGCCTGTGTGTGTGACTGACTGCCTGTGTGTGTGACTGACTGCCTGCCTGTGTGTGTATAACTGTCTGTCTGTGTGTGTGTGACTGTCTGTGACTGTCTGTCTGTGTGTGACTAATTGTGTGTGTGTTGCTGTAGCTGTGCCATTGTGTGTACCTGTGCCTGTATGTGTGACAGCCTTTAACAGAGTGTGTGTGGGTGTGTGTACATGCCTGTAACAGAGTTTACATTTCCCACAGCCCTTCCTGTCAAGGCCGCACTTGACTGACAGACTCTCACTCACTGACAGACGCACACTCACTGACAGACACACACTCTCATATACACTGACAAACAATGACATACACACACTATTACTTGGACACACACTGACAGACGCACCCAGTCACTGAAAGATGCACGCCCCCACTGACCGACACATACACACTCACTGACCGACACACACATTCACTCACAGACACAAACACACATAACCACTTACAGACAAACACATATTCACTTACAGACACACACACTTACAGACATATAGACACACACACACATTCACTCACAGACACACACACATTCACTAAGGTATACACACTCACAGACACACACACACAGACATTTCCACTAACACTCACAAACTAATATTTTTTTAATTTTATTTTAAATCCACCCAGCATCCCTGGGAGAGCTGGAGTGGATTTCTTACCTGCAGTCCAGTGTGGCTGCTGGGCAGGCAGGCAGGGGGCGCACAGGCTGAGTAGGCAGCGCTTAGTGTTGCCGGGAGCCAGACTGAGATCATATTCCGGCTCCCGGCTTCATTAAGCGGCGCGGAAGGGAGCTGAGCAGGAAGAGCTCAGGTGAGTATGCTCCTTCGCTGCCCGCTGCCAGCCTCAGGGGGGCTCAAAAGTGGCCAGCCGGCCAGCTCTTGAGCCCTCCAGGACGCGAGGCAAGCAAGGGATCTGCCTGGGCATTTGGGGGCGGCTTTTTTACAGGTGCAATTAGATGTAGTGGAGTCGGGAGGGGGGTTAAAAACAAAACGAATGCGACCATGACAGTGCCGCTTTAAGCCTGTTCCAGTCTTGGTTAACCCCTTAAGGACCAAACTTCTGGAATAAAAGGGAATCATGACATGTCACACATGTCATGTGTCCTTAAGGGGTTAAACCCTGCAATCCTTTTTCTGTCTTGTTTAACCCTTGCAAAACCTGCTCCAGCTTTGATCAAGCCTTCACATCATTCATCCAGTGCCGATGCTTTGGTAAAGACTTTTCTTTTCATATTAAGGACTTTTTATTTATTATCAAGATTCTGCCTTATTTACTGCTTCTGTTTTTCATTGAAACATTTCAATTATATTTATTTGTTGTATAATAAAGACCTTGAATTCAATAACTGTGTCTGTGCAAAATCTCTGCTTACTGAGCCTATTTACCACAAACCCGTGACACCTAGCCAGCCATCCCTTACCTACTGCCCCTCACACTTATAACAGTGAGGGGGCCATTTAGGATAAATACCCGTAAAAAAAATTATACTTACCATCTACAGTCATCTCTTTTCTAACTTCTAAATGCCAAATTAAAATCCCTAATTCCCAATTCAACTAAGGAAAATTTAAAATGTAAAAACATGACGCAATGAATGAATCCATTTTTGCCCTGACAAGAGTTCGTATAGCAGAAAAAGCCTTTACAAAGGCTTTCGCTTACTATGTCAGCTATTGCATGGCAAAATATTCCACATTGTTCAGTAACGAAAAAAGTACCCTGACTGGTTTTCTCTGATAGCCAAGTCTCAAGAGAACTCTCACTTCGGGGGGCCGTTTGGGGACAGAATTGCAAAATCTGCACTTTGTTAATAATAATAATAATAACTAGTATTTATATACATGAAAACACAAACCTTAGATCCGTTATAACAAAATACAAATCCCTTAAGGGGAATATCCTAGTTTGAAAATTAACCCTTTATGCAATTAATTTGTTAGAGAAAGCACACTATATCTATATCTGCGTTAAGACCACCTAGATCCAGGGAACCCAGTTGATGGATCCAAAAGGTTTCACGCTGTGTGAGTCTGTCTTCTCTAATTCCTCCTGCTCAATGTGGTGGAATATGTTTTATTCCAAAGAAGGAGAATTCATTCCAACTAAAATGTGAACAGGAGTTGCAATGTACAGGGACTGTATGGTTGATGTCCTTCTTTCTGATGTTTCCAAGGTGTTCTAAAAGCCTCACTTTTAGTTTTCTTTTTGTTTTTCCAACATATTGTTTGCCACACGGACACTGTAATAAACATAGCAAGTCATATACATACAGTCGGTGGAATGATTCGGTTCAGGGTTAAATATGATGGTGTTGGGGTAGATGAAGTAACTGTGGAGATAAAAGTGTACAAGCACCTAGTGCAATATTGTACTGTGTAATAATACTTCAACATACAATGTATAACTCAGTACTCACAAGGAGGGAGCCAATTGGAAATGGCTCAGTCCAGACGCCTGTGGGATAGTTAGAAGGGATCCCACTCCCTTCCAAAGTGCAGGTGATGTTCTGCAGCTCTCAAAAAGGAATGTCCACACCAATATAGAATTGGGGACTAAGTCCTTTTATTGATAAAGTTAAAAGTGGATATACAGCACAGTAAAATAAAATCAAAACTGTAATAAACATATCACGTGATCCATGTGGCAATCTATTTTGTGTTTGATTGTGTATTGTTTCCCTGTTACTGTACTAGTAAAGTTCTTCACCATCGACTTAGAAGTTTTATTGCATGCTTTGCAGTGTCTGCAATATCTGAATTCCTTATCCGAAGTATGGTTGTCCATCTTGTCAATATGTTGAATACTGTAGTTTGGAGCTAATTTATTTTTAAGATTTTGATTCATTTTAAAATAATGGGAGGTCGTTCTGGCAAAAAGGATCTGAGGATGTTATCCTCTCAAATAATATTGTACAATATTTTGATATTGCTCTTTTGATTTTGAAGTGATCAGTGTTATACCTAGTAGTGAAAGCATGTTCAAATTTCTATATCTGTTTTTTTTTGTTTTTTTTTTGGTTGGTCTATCTATCATTAATTCATTTCTATCTATCTCTGCAATTCTTTTTATCTCCTTTTCAATATGATGTTTCTCAAAAACTGATTTGTCATCATGTGTCAGTTGAGATCCAATTGGCCACTCCCTTCAAAGTTGTTTCAAAGTTTGTAAAAATATATTTTTTTTAAATCTGGCTGTGAAATAAATATATATATATTAATCATTTTAAATTAAAGGACCACTCTAGTGCCAGGAAAGCATACTCGTTTTCCTGGCACTAGAGTGCCCTGAGGGTGCCCCCACCCTCAGGGACCCCCTCCCGCCCGGCTCTGGAAAGGGGAAAGGGGTTAAATCTTACCTTTTTCCAGCGCTGGGCGGAGAGATTTCCTCCTGCTCTCCTCCTCCGATCCTCCCCGTCGGCTGAATGCGCACGCGCGGCAAGAGCTGCGCGCGCATTCAGCCGGTCACATAGGAAAGCATTCATAATGCTTTCCTATGGACGCTGGCGTGCTCTCACTGTGAAAATCACAGTGAGAAGCACGCAAGCGCCTCTAGCGGCTGTCAATGAGACAGCCACTAGAGGACATAGGGGGAAGGCTTAACCCATTCATAAACATAGCAGTTTCTCTGAAACTGCTATGTTTCTGAAAAAATGGGTTAACCCTAGAAGGACCTGGCACCCAGACCACTTCATTAAGCTGAAGTGGTCTGGGTGCCTAGAGTGGTCCTTTAAAGTAATACTGCTGCTACAGCTCTGGCTTTTTCAACTGCCTTTCATTGTATTGGTTTCGCCCTGTCTGGCTGAGTTGTGCAAAATCCCTAGACGGTGACAGTGCCACTTTAAAATAACTCATGCTGCAGCTGCTCCCCATTATTCATTAATACAAGATTACAAAAAGCAAAACGTTAAGTCTACCATCCCAAGACCCGGTAATACTTTATTTCCTTTGTCATGTTGCTTGCTATCCTATACTTTGCGTGTTGGGATTTTACCTTGTGACAGCAATGGCATTGCTAAATTATGCCGTGCCCCCCCTCCTTGTTCCCTCCAATCTGAGTAGAGGCGCATTACGGCAGTAAACCCCACCGTCTCACTCTCATTTTTAAGCTCCGCCCCTGCCAGACGACCCTCAGAGCTCCAGGAAGGCTGGCTGGGCTGGAAGGTAAAGCTGGAAAGTGAGCAGACACAGGGGAGGGGGGCTAAATAGGGCACAGGAGAGTATGGGAGCTAAAAAGGGCACAGGAGGGGTGGAGGGCTAAAGAGGGCACAGGGAGGAGAGGGGACAAAAGAATGGAAAAGGAAAGGGCAACAGAGGGCACAGGAGGTGAGCGGGGCTAAAGAGGGCACAGGAGGGGAGGGGGATACATAAGGGCACAGGATTGGAGGGGCCTAAATAGGGCACAGGAGGGGGGCTACATAGGGGCACAGGAGGGGTGAGGAGCCAAAGAGGGCACAGAAAAGGGAGGAGACAAAAGAATGGCACTGGAAGGGGCGAAAGAGAGAACAGCAGTTGAGGGGGGCTAAAGAGGGCACAGGAGGAGGCTAAAGAGGGCACAGGAAACGGAGGGGACAAAAGAAGAGCTCAGGAGGGGAAGGGGCTACATAAGGGCACTTGAGGGAAGGAGAGCTACATAAGGGCACAGGAGGGGGGCTACATAAGGGCACAGGAGGGGTGAGGGGCTAAAGAATGCACAGGAAGGGGAGGTAACAAAAGAATGGCACAAGAAGGGGCAAAAGAGGGCACAGGAGGTGAGGGGGGCTATAAAGGGCACAGGAGGGGATAGGGCTATATAAGGGCACAGGAGGGAAGGAGAGCTGCATAAGGACATTGGAGAGGAGGCTACGTAAGGGCACAGGATGGTATAGGGCTACAGAAGAGCACAGGAGGGAAGGGGGCTACATAAGGGCACAGGAGGGGATAGGGCTACATTAGAGCACAGTAAGGAAAGGGGGCCACATAGGGGGACAGAAGGGGAGAGGGGCTAACGAGAGCACATGATGGGAGGGGTGCTTAAGACTGCACAGTAGGGGAGGGGGAGCACAAAGAGAAACACAGAGTTGTTGAGGGAAAAGGCAAATAAAGGGTCTGGGGGACACAAAAAGGGGAGGTGGGAGGAAGACACACAGAGAGGGGCTGAGGGGAGACAAAGACACACAGAGGGGCTGGAGGCACATAGACACACAGAGGGGCTGGAGGCACAAAGAGACATACAGAAGGGTTGGTGGGACAAAGAGGAACCTAGAAGCACAGGGGGGGCACAGAGACACACATGGGGGCTGGGGAAGGGGAAAAAGAGACACACAAATGAGTTGGAGGAGAAACAGATGCACAAAGGGCTGGGGGAAGAAAGAGACACACAAACAAATTGGGGGTAGAAACATAAACCTGCTGGTGGATGAAAGAGGCTTGCCAGCCAGCCACAGCTCCCAGCGTGCCTGCCAACCAGCAACAGCAGCCAGCCTGGATCGGCCCTGGCGTGACACATGGTCTGCAGCTCTGCACTCGGCGGAGCTGCAGACTGAATATCATGGCCACTGGACCACCAGGGAATAGATTTCTTTTTTTTAAAAAAAGTATTTTAGTGTGGGGAGGCTGCTAACTGAAACAGTCTCCCCAAACTCTGCAGTGTCACCCTCCTCCCACTTGTCACCTTCTCCCACCTGTCATTCCCGATAGTATTAACACCCCCCACATGCTGGCACCCCCCTCACCTGCCACACACTGCCAGCCCTGCACACACACTCACTGTCCCTCCCTACACACACAATGTCACCGCTTACACACACACACATTTCATTTTGTATAATTTAGTGGTGGAAGTTATTAGTGCCCCCCAGTTTTGACTCTGGTATCTTATGTGCCCCCCTATATAATACATAGTTACATAGTTACATAGCTGAAAAGAGACTTGCGTCCATCAAGTTCAGCCTTCCTCACATTTGTTTTTTGCGGTTGATCCAAAAGAAGGCAAAAAACCCAGTTTGAAGCACTTCCAATTTTGCAACAAGCTAGGGAAAAAATCCTTCTTGACCCCAGAATGGCAGTCAGATTTATCCTTGGATCAAGCAGTTATTATCCTTCATTGAAAGATTATATCCTTGAATATTCTGTTTTTGCAAGTATGCATCTAGTAGCTGTTTGAACATCTGTATGGACTCTGATAAAATCACTTCTTCAGGCAGAGAATTCCACATCCTTATTGTTCTTACAGTAAAAAAACCTTTCCTTTGCATTAGATGAAATCTTCTTTCTTCCAGTCTAAACGCATGACCTCGTGTCCTATGTAAAGTCCGGTTTGTGAATAGATTTCCACACAATGGTTTGTATTGGCCCCGAATATATTTGTAGAATGTTATCATACCCCCTCTCAGGCGACGTTTTTCTAAACTCAATAGGTTTAAATTTGTTAACCTTTCTTCATAGCCGATGTGTTCCATTCCTTTTATTAATTTTGTACAGATAAAATAGAAAGGTGAATAGCGCTAAAGATCAGAAATTGTACATACGTTTAGTAGAAATACTGGCCAGCGGAGTAACTTAAAAAAAGGAGAAACAAAGATACAAATAATGGTACAGTATGTATGAACGATATAATTCCACAAGAACAAAGGTGTTATATTCACACTCACACTTTGAGGAGCTATATCAGCTCGGTGTTAAGAGCTTGGACGGAATAATCCCCATCTATGGATTTCTTGAGGTTCCAGATCGTTGGTGAGTTTATAGGTGTAAGTATTCGTTATATGAAAAACAAGAGTAAAATACGCCGCATGGTCTAGTACGTAAATATAAAATATTGTAGTAAGAGTAGATGATCCTACTTACATATACTAGAGCAATGACCTGCTCTAGTTTGGAGAATTTCAGGTGGAATAATCCCCACCTCGGGATATAGTGGACCCAGGTATAGCAGCAAAGCAGTATTAAATAGGAAGGAGGACAAAAAAAAATGACTGGATGGTTTAAAAATTTTATATACTTTAATACAATAAGTAAAAAGTGGATTATACACTATAAAACCAGTCCTGTATAAAAGTCCAAAATTCTTCCTCACTTGACGCGTTTCGCCGAAGCTTTCTCAAAAGTGAATCAATGAGCTCCTCAAAGTGTGAGTGTGAATATTACACCTTTGTTCTTGTGGAATTATATCGTTCATACATACTGTACCATTATTTGTATCTTTGTTTCTCCTTTTTTTTTAAGTTACTCCGCTGGCCAGTGTTTCTACTAAACGTATGTACAATTTCTGATCTTTAGCGCTGTTCACCTTTCTATTTTATCTGTCCATTTATCACAAGGTAGAGGGAACACCTTGTTGGTGAACTGCTGCTCACCCTTGAGAAGAGAGCGCTTATTACCCTTTTGCATATTAATTTTGTAGCCCGCCTCTGCACTTTTTCTAGTGCCATAATATCCTTCTTTAGAACAGGTGCCCAAAATTGCACTGCATATTCAAGATGTGGTTTTACCAGTGATTTATAAAGAGGCAAAATGATATTCTCATCCCGAGAATGAATGCCCTTTTTCATGCATGACAATACCTTACTGGCCTTGGCCACTGCTGATTGACATTGCAATATCTAGAGGCATCACACAGAGTGTAACAGTAAGATAAGAAACATTTCATAGTAGCTAAACAAATGTCTTTATGTTGTAGGATTAGGAGGCAAATAATTTATGATGTCTCTTTTGTAACATAGTGTATATAGAACAGATTCACTTTAGTTAATATTTGAAAGAAGAAATGTATATATATATATATATATTAGTAAGTAGAAAACCTTATGACACAAGAAGTCAATACAAACATTTTTTTCACAGGGAACCTAGAAAACAGAAAAGGTACAACATAGTGTGAACTGTTTAAAAGCATACAATAGAAAGGGTGGGTTAGGAGTTCCACTCACATGACTCACATGTATTATACGCTGTAGGGTGCCACTAAGGGCTATATGATCCAGTTCCCCAAGATCACCAAAGAACTGTATGATGGATCCTCAATATTTCCAAATACAATTTATTGAGTACAAGTGGACAATATATATAAAATTGGGTACTATAAAAAGAGTGGTAGTGAAAAAAATACACAAATGGTTACACTTACCACCTATTAGTAACCCAAACAGAAATAAATATAAAGTGCATAAACAGCAAACGCGTTTCAGCAAATGTAGCCTTCTTCCAGTGCTAATATTACTGTCTTCATTTTTATAGCAATAGCAGTGTCCATCTCCAGTTTATTTGTTTCATCTGTTTCCCATTTTCTCTACTCTCAATCCACCGCAACGTCATTTCCGGCCAATTCTGATGACGTTGCGGGTTCGTGGAACGCACGATGGAACGCAACGTTAAAAGTCCCTCCTTGTGACATCATATAGCTCGATCTCCCGATCTCCCCTCCAACAGTTTATAGTCTTTTCTTAGACATTTTTAAATGTCTTGAACTTACATTAATGGCACCCTACAGCATATAATACAGAGCCTGGGACGGCTCTGAATCACATGAGTGTAACTCCTATCCCACCCTTTCTATTGTATGCTTTTAAACAGTTCACAATATGTTGTTCATTTTCTGTTTTCTAGGTTCCCTGTGAAAAAATATGTTTGTATTGACTTCTTGTGTCATAAGGTTTTCTCCTTACTAGTATATATATAATTCTTCTTTTTGATGGTTTACTAAGTGTTTGGGGAAAGCACGACATATTCTAGTTCTGACACCTATTCACTTTTGAAGCGCCTTACACACTTATTTGTTTTCTATTTAGTTAATTTTTAGTCGCACTGACCAATCATTGTACTTTTTGATCTCCAATAGTGAAGTGAAAAAAAACAGACAGATACGTACAATGATAATTATCAACTCATAGTTGTGCTGTTCTTTTTCTACATTTACAATACAATTTCAACAATTCAAAAAAAAACATAAAACCTTCAACACTGTAAATAAAAAAAAAAAAAGAAAGAAATAACACACAAATAAGTAATTAATTTAACTGCAAATTTCAGAATCTTCACCATTGTCTTCATTAAGATCTGTTAGGCTCCCTTCTGTTAATGATTCAGTTGAAGTGTTTTCTCTTTCAGAATCCTGCAACATATGATATCAATACATATTAATTACCTGAAACAATACCTGTGAGAGTTATGACATTACACCTAACAGAGGCTGACAGTGTTAGTTCGTATCATCATGCAGTTTTACTGGGAGGTTATTCACTAAAGTGAGAATTCGTAGTGAGTTTCAACTTTAAGGCGTATATACTAGAACTGGAAGCATATCTAAATTAGAGAAGTTTTCTAGTTCAGCTATTTTGGCCTTAAATTTGAAATTCAGTTTATATTTACTTGGAAGTCTCACTTTGGTGAATAGACCTGTAACTCTAACATCAACACCTATGTTTCCTGAACGCAAAGCTCCATAAAAGAAATCCACAGAGTGAGTGGAGAAAGTTGTAGGAGGTTATTCATGATTACCTGGTTAACATAGTCCATGTATGTGCACACATGGCAGACAGAGGAAGAGGGAAAATATTTGAGGTCTGGGGGAACCTTACACTTTTTTTCATACAAATAAATAAGTAACTGTCTCACGTTGTAAGAGAGCTGATTGTCTCCCATTTGCTTAATGATATCATGCATATTCTTTTTTTTGTTTGTTTGTTTTTTTGTTTTTATCATTCAATGTTTTATTGATAGACTTGACATGATAATAGCATTACAGTTAACAATGTAAATAGTACACATTATACATGGCAGTATGATATGCAGTATAGGTAGCAATTGGCAAAGGTAAAAGCACATTAACAGACCGTATCTTTTTTTTTTTTTTTTTTGAGGTTAGAGATATATTGAGTTATACACATAAAAATTGAAAATAACAAACATTCATAAAACATTCAGTCTCTCCTGATTCCTGTTTCCCTTTCCCTTTCTTCTTTTTAACTAATTCAGTAGAGACTGAGCGACAAACACAACAACAATTATCTTGACGTGGAGTCCCCCCCCCCCTTTTTCTCTTTTTCTTTTTCCTTTTTTATAATTTCTTTTTCTCTGAAAGTGTGTATATCAGGTATGATTAGAGCTGAAAATGTAGTTACTTCAGGGCATTGTAAAGATTATTCTTTAAACACTCCAAATATTTTCTAACTATAGTCATACTATACTATACTATATACTATGCTCTCACTATTTTTAATTTTTTTTCTGAACTCTCAAATAAGTTAGATCTAAGATAGTATTTAATTATAATTATTGCTCTTTCACTGTACATCCAAATTCTTGTTGAAGCTGGATTTAAGCTTTAAATTTTTTTTAATGGCATAAGTCTTGAATTCTTAAATTTTTTGGAGACTTTGTGGAAGTTTGAAATCCATAATATTACATTCCAAGGTTTCTAATGGAGTGGTCATTGCATAGTTTTCTTGTATTCACTTGTTCTTCTTAAATTGAGACCATTCTCCCAAAATATTTGTCAAGACTATACAATCAGCTTTAAACAGGATTGTGTTTAGTTCTGATTGTTTACACCATAATAAAGTTTCCAAATGATCAACTTTTGTTAAATGCTGCTCTATTCTATACCAATCTTGTTTTTTTTTTTTAGATGTTATTAGTATTTGATGAACCTGAGTCAGACTATTTGCTAGTTGATATCTAAAAATATCTGGAAAGTTTACACCTCCCTGAGTTTTCTTTCGATGTAAGTGGTATTTAGATATACACTGTCTTTTATTGATCCATAAAAGCTTTTCTACAAGTATTTGGAACTGTTTTATATATTTACACGGTGCTATTAATGGGATCATCCTAACATTATAGGGCCATATCGGTAATATATATGATTTAATTACATTTATCTTAATCATCCAGTAAACAGATGCATCCTTCCAGCTCTTTAGTTTCTGGGATAATTCTTTAGTTAGACGTGCAACGTTGACTTACGCAAGGTTTTCTATTTTTTTCAGGAATTGTTATACCTAAGTATTTTAACCCTTCCTGTGGCCATTGAAGTATGTTTTAATAAAGCCACATGCTCAGGATCCATACTATATGTTACAGCTTGTGTTTTTTTCTATGTTTAATTTATAATTGGACATCTTCCCATATATATCTAAGGTTTCTAACAGAGTATTAACAGATGTTTTAGGAGATGTAATTGTTAAAATAATGTCATCTGGGGGCGTGGCTAACCGAGCAACAGAGTGGACGCAAATCTCTGGAGCTCCGAGGAAGAAACCTAAATATAGCGAATCCCCAGAAATATCGAAGCCCCACAGGCGACAAACTTACCCACCCTCCAACAGAGACTACCATGGGACGTAAAAATAAAAAATACCAGCCTCCAGCGACACCGAAAATGCCAGACATCAGGCTCTCCTTCGAGAGACCTGCAGCCGCAACCGCGGCTCCCGCCAAAATGGCGCCCGCGGCCCGGGCAGAAATGGAGGCCTCAGACGCATCCCAAGAAGAGGGAGACACGTCCTCTTCACCCGAACCAGGAGAAGAGTACCCAGAAACGGACTCCGAGGAGGATTCATCCCCAATGACTAAGGGAGATATGAAACACCTCCTGCAAGAAATAAGGCAAGTCTGGAAATCGGACCTGAAAGAGGCCCAAGCAGACATAGGGGACCTCCGCAAGAGGATCTCCGAAATTGAAAACAAAGAGACAAAACGGGAAAACCAGATGCAGGACACCCACAACCAAATGGAGGACCTAGCCTCCAAAGTGCAGAGACTTACCCGGTCGGTGACCGCACTGGAATCCCGCCACAGGCGCAAGAATGTCCGCATGCGGGGCATACCAGAAACGGTAAGCGACGACGCTCTGCTACCCTTCACACAGAGACTGGTGGCCTCGATGGGCCTAAAGAACAAAGATACCAAAGGGATGGTGGTCTCGGCGTTCCGAGTACGGAAAGCGGCAACAGCGCCCCAAGGGGCCCCGAGAGACACAATAGTTATCTCCAGAGACATAACAGTGAGAACCGCTATCCTCAACAGGTCCAGGGAGATAAAGTTATTCCGGTTCGAGGGCTGCTGCGTGACAATCTATGGAGATCTTCCCTTCGAAGTACTAGCGGCAAGGAGACAACTGGCTCCAGTAGCCAAGAAACTGAGAGAAGCAGAGGTCCGGTACCGCTGGGGAGCAGACGGAACGCTGAATACCCAAAGAGGGAGCGAGACTCTTACACTATCGCCCGGAGAAGATCCCACGGCGTTCTGGAAGGCCATAAACCTACCGGGAGAAGAACCACAAAACACTGGGGCCTGATCCTGAGAATATCGACAAGGAGAGAATGAGAGCCTGCGAGCAGAGATGCCCTGAAACAAGGACTGACCCGCTACTTGACTGACCCCATATCAGGCAACACGACCTATAGACCACACAAGACTCACATAAAAAGGGAGGGAGACGAACTCACACCGGGACGAATCGGCAAGTAGCCAGGCCACTTCGCCCCCAAGACACAACATAAGACACAATACGAGACACAGCACCACATAGACCAGACGCCTAGCACCATGACTACACGAGACTACACAACATAGATAACACAAAATAACCCACAAGAGACGAGGACACACACCAGACTATAACAAGACCCATCAGAAGGCAACCCTTGTGTCAGTACGAAGGTACCGCAGAACTTTAAAAATGAAAGACTTATAGACGAGGCACAGAATAACGCTTGCCTCCATGACATACTCGGCATAAGTTGTATTCTTTGATGCAAAACCTCAATAAAATACAAATTTAAAAAAAATAATTGGGATTACTGGGTACCAAAGTACTTTATGATCCAACCTGAGAACGTGGGTAGGCCTCTCATCTTTCTTGGTATGCTCACAAACGTCTTAATATAGGTGAATGAACTACTTGACCTTATGAAGTTAATTTAACAATGCCCAACAATACATATTTCTGGTGCTGCAAGAAGTGCTCGGCAAGCAACAAAAGCATTTATATGCCTCTGCCAGCTTGAAGAACATCCAGTACACTGCGAATTGTTGGCTCCCGAAGAAGTGCTTTTCCAGGGGTGGAGACTGCTGGGTTGTTTAATCTTTTCGACCAGTGAACTGGGTATCCCTTGATCTTACATAGTAGGCATGAGTGGATTGGACACTCTTGATACTTGATAATCTCCTCTCTCTTTCCATCTATTACTACCTAGGGACTGAAATGAAATGAAGAGTAAGGGCTATTAAACAGACCCCTTCCTGGTTAACTCTTTCTTCCACCCCTGTGGAACGTAGAAAAACGAGATGACATTTTTGGCAACTAATGGCTGCAAACAAGATGTTTCACTGTTTCCTGCTGAATGTGTCACTTTTACCATATACTGCAAACTGATGAGAAAAAAAAACATTTGTTGAAAGTGGTGAATTACACTGTTAAGTCAGCATGTTTGCCATTTTAGTAAATATCATGGAATTTGTATTTTTCAGCAAATATATTGATCTGTATGTACATGTGGCAGCTATATTCATTACTAAAGTGTAGCCCTAAAGTCTTCTCCTATCCACTCCCATGCACAATCACACTTATACACTGCTGAAGGGATCTATATGCTATGTGGGGTCTCCTCAAGCCTGTCAGCCACCACCACCCCCTTGCTATGCTGCCGATAAGAGACTATTTGCAATGCCTCTTCTAAAAGACTTAAATATTCTGATGTATTTTACCCCCCCTTTTTTTTAACTTCAAACAGGATTTCTTTTTAAACTTGTACTTAATACTGAGTCAGGATTATTTAGTAAACACAATCTGCAAGGAAAAAAAAAAAAAAAAAATAATGTCATCTGCATATGCAGATAATTTACATTCCAAATTACTTATTTTCACCCCTTTTATATTTACTTCTTGTCGTATCTTTTGAAGTAAAGGCTCTAAAGTTAGTATGTATAAATAGGAGCTAATGGGCAGCCTTGACGAGTGCCATTATTTATTTTAAAACGTGCTGTTAAAAATCCTTGACCTGATATTATTGCAGTTGGTGAAGAATATACAGCCATTATTTCATCCATCATAAAATTTCCAAACTTGAAAATGTTTAATACTTCTTGTAAGAAAACCCAGCTGACCTTGTCAAAGGCTCTCTCAGCGTCCAATGACAGGTCCAGCATGGGGATTCTTTTAGACCCAATATAACCTATTATATCTATGATTTTCCTGGTGTTATTACTTGCATATCTATTTTGAATAAAACCCACTTGTTTTTTATGTATAAAGCGTGGCATTATTTCTTTCAATCTTTCAGCAAGTATTGAAGAATATATTTTTGTGTCACAATTAATAAGTGATATAGGCCTATAGTTCGTAACTCTAGTTCTGTCTATCTTCTTTTGGAATGGGCACTATTTTGGCTTGTAACATTTCAATAGGAAAAAAAATTCTGTTTAATTTCATTAAATGTATCAGAAAGATATGATGATATAGTCACTGACATTCTTTTATAAAAAATATAGTCATACATATTGTATGAATTACTAAGTCATATTCCATGGAGAATAGCACTGCATTATATTGTACCATATGTAAAGGTTAAAAAAAAGTCACAAATGAAGAGAAAATAAGCAAAAGAAAGAAGAGAAAATAAAGTGAAGAGAGCAGAATAAAACCATTAGGGAAGGAAGAAGAAATCGGTCCCAAAAGAACATGGGACAAAAAAGGAATGCATGAAGATCTACTAGGATGCCTCAGTGAGCAAAAATTGCCTCAGGATTAATCGGGAGATCTGGTCCTAGCACGCCTAGGTGGTAACCTTTTGGAAGAAAATGTATCAGCATAAGATAGATTTGTCTAGCTTTGTTCCACCAGGGTTAACTAAATGAAATTAATGTTAAAAACCTATCCTAATAAACTAAACAAATTAAATTCCACTTCCCCCTCAAAGGAAGCAAAGACAAAATGCAAATGCCCATAAGGAATATGTGATTTATTTGGCTAAAAGCTCAACAGGGAAATGAGTCAGATGGGCCTCCTTAAAGAACATTAAGAAGTCCACAGAGATGCATCCTCCCCTCCTCGTCACCGAAGCAGACAGTGCAGAACCAGCAGAACTGGAAAGGTCAGTCCATCCAGGGCCGGCCTTAGGCCTTTAGGCGCCTTATGCGAAAAATCTTCACAGTGCCCCCCCATTCATGTATGATGTAATGTTTGTGTTGTCTGTGTATGTGATAGGTGTGATGACTGTGTGTGATTTGTATGCTATGTGTTGGCTCTGTGTGATATTTGTAATGACGCAGACAGCCACACACACAGGCAGGCAGCCACACACAGGCAGGCAGGCACACACACATACACACACACACACACACACAGGCAGAGAGCCACACACACACACACAGAGGCAGATAGCCATACAGATGCAGGAAGACATCCACACACACACAGAGGAAGGAGTCACTCACACACACCCACACACACACACACAGGCAGACAGTCACACACACACACAGGCAGACAGTCAAACACACACACACACACAGTCACACACACAGGCAGACAGTCATACACACACAGGCAGACAGTCACACAGACAGCCACACACATACACACAGGCAGACAGCCACACACAAAGAGGCAGATGGCCACACACACACTGGCAGACAGCCACACACACAAGCAGACAGCTACACAAACACACACAGGCAGAGAGTCACTCACACACACAGGCAGACAGTCACTCACACACACACAGGCAGACAGTCACGCACACACACACACACACACACACAGGCAGACAGTCACGCACACACACACACAGGCAGGCAGTCACACACAGGCAGACAGTCACACACACACACGCACATAGGCAGGCAGTCACACACAGGCAGAAAGTCATACACACACAGGCAGACAGTCACACACAGACACACACACAGAGGCAGACAGTCATACACACAGACACACACACACAGGCAGACAGCCACACACACCGAGGCAGACGGCCATACACACACACTGGCAGACAGCCACACACACAGGCAGACAGCTACGCAAACACACACAGGCAGACAGTCACACACACACACAGGCAGACAGTCACGCACACACACATACAAACACACACACAGGCAGTCACACACAGGCAGACAGTCACACACAGAGGCAGAAAGTCATACACACAGACACACACACAGGCAGACAGTCATACACACAGACACACACACACACACACAGGCAGACAGTCACACACACATAGGCAGACAGTCATACACACACAGGCAGACAGTCATAAACAGACACACATCCACACACACAGGCAGACAGTCATACACACACACACACAGACAGTCACACACACACAGACACACACACACACACACACAAAGGCAGACAGTCATAAACACACACACACATCCACACACACACACAGACAGTCACACACACATAGACAGACAGTCATACCCACACACAGGCAGACAGTCATAAACACACACACATCCACACACACAGGCAGACAGTCACACACACACACACAGACAGACACACACACACACAGGCAGACAGCCATACACACACACACACACACACACAGGCAGAGAGCCACACACACACACATAGGCAGATAGCCATACAGACGCAGGAAGACATCCACACACACACAGAGGAAGGAGTCACTCACACACACACACACACACACAGGCAGAAAGTCACACACACACAGGCAGACAGTCAAACACACACACACACACACACACAGTCACACACACAGGCAGACAGTCATACACACACAGGCAGACAGTCACACAGACAGCCACACACATACACACAGGCAGACAGCCACACACAAAGAGGCAGATGGCCACACACACACTGGCAGACAGCCACACACACAAGCAGACAGCTACACAAACACACACAGGCAGAGAGTCACTCACACACACAGGCAGACAGTCACTCACACACACACAGGCAGACAGTCACGCACACACACACAGGCAGACAGTCACGCACACACACACACAGGCAGGCAGTCACACACAGGCAGACAGTCACACACACACACGCACATAGGCAGGCAGTCACACACAGGCAGAAAGTCATACACACACAGGCAGACAGTCACACACAGACACACACACAGAGGCAGACAGTCATACACACAGACACACACACACAGGCAGACAGCCACACACACCGAGGCAGACGGCCATACACACACACTGGCAGACAGCCACACACACAGGCAGACAGCTACGCAAACAAACACAGGCAGACAGTCACACACACACACAGGCAGACAGTCACGCACACACACATACAAACACACACACAGGCAGTCACACACAGGCAGACAGTCACACACAGAGGCAGAAAGTCATACACACAGACACACACACAGGCAGACAGTCATACACACAGACACACACACACACACACAGGCAGACAGTCACACACACATAGGCAGACAGTCATACACACACAGGCAGACAGTCATAAACAGACACACATCCACACACACAGGCAGACAGTCATACACACACACACACAGACAGTCACACACACACAGACACACACACACACACACAAAGGCAGACAGTCATAAACACACACACACATCCACACACACACACAGACAGTCACACACACATAGACAGACAGTCATACCCACACACAGGCAGACAGTCATAAACACACACACATCCACACACACAGGCAGACAGTCACACACACACACACACACACACAGACAGACACACACACAGGCAGACAGCCATACACACACACACACACACAGGCAGAGAGCCACACACACACACATAGGCAGATAGCCATACAGACGCAGGAAGACATCCACACACACACAGAGGAAGGAGTCACTCACACACACACACACACACAGGCAGACAGTCACACACACACACAGGCAGACAGTCAAACACACACACACACACAGTCACACACACAGGCAGACAGTCATACACACACAGGCAGACAGTCACACAGACAGCCACACACATACACACAGGCAGACAGCCACACACACAGAGGCAGATGGCCACACACACACTGGCAGACAGCCACACACACAAGCAGACAGCTACACAAACACACACAGGCAGAGAGTCACTCACACACACAGGCAGACAGTCACTCACACACACACAGGCAGACAGTCACGCACACACACACACACACAGGCAGGCAGTCACACACAGGCAGACAGTCACACACACACACGCACATAGGCAGGCAGTCACACACAGGCAGAAAGTCACACACACACAGGCAGACAGTCACACACAGACACACACACAGAGGCAGACAGTCATACACACAGACACACACACACAGGCAGACAGCCACACACACCGAGGCAGACGGCCATACACACACACTGGCAGACAGACACACAGGCAGACAGCTACGCAAACACACACAGGCAGACAGTCACACACACACACAGGCAGACAGTCACACACACACACAGGCAGACAGTCACGCACACACACATACAAACACACACACAGGCAGTCACACACAGGCAGACAGTCACACACAGAGGCAGAAAGTCATACACACAGACACACACACAGGCAGACAGTCATACACACAGACACACACACACACACACACACAGGCAGACAGTCACACACACATAGGCAGACAGTCATACACACACAGGCAGACAGTCATAAACAGACACACATCCACACACACAGGCAGACAGTCATACACACACAGGCAGACAGTCATAAACAGACACACATCCACACACACAGGCAGACAGTCATACACACACACACAGACAGTCACACACACACAGACACACAGACACACACACACACAAAGGCAGACAGTCATAAACACACACACACATCCACACACACACACAGACAGTCACACACACATAGACAGACAGTCATACCCACACACACAGGCAGACAGTCATAAACACACACACATCCACACACACAGGCAGACAGTCACACACACACACACAGACAGACACACACACACACACAGGCAGACAGCCATACACACACACACACACACAGGCAGACAGTCACACACACACAGACAGTCACACTCACACTGACAATCACATATAGTTACCTCTGTTCATTGCAGAGGCAGTGCGGGTCCAGGAGACTGTTTGTTGGGGAAGAAGGGACTCCTTCACGCTTCCCCTGCAGCAGATATCCGGCACTTTCAGCTCCGCCCCCGCCGCATGGGATGCTCTGCCCCGCTGCAAAGAAAACTCCGCCCCCACCGCATTTTAAGCTCCGACCCGTCACAAAATGTATTCATTTTTATTCCGGCCAGCCATGTGTGAGCTGTGTCGGCCACACGGTGCCCCCTGCTCCATGGCTCGCACACCCCTAAGGCCCGCCCTGAGTCTTCTCCAAAGGGTCCTCAGTGGCACAGTGGGCACTCTGTTTGGCCAGCTCTGCCTCCCCACAAAGGGCTTCCAGGCCAGCAGCACCTGCTCTTCCAGTCCACCATCCTGCTAAACTTAACCAGGCCCTCCAAATTTGTCTCCCACTGTGTCCACTCATCTGAGTCTGGCATCACTCAGCCCCAACTACTAGTCTGCCTGAGACCCCATCATCACAATCCAGCAGGGCTCGCAGCAAAGGGGACACTATCTAGGTCCCCTCCTAGCCCCAAAGGTGGAGATACCTGCGATCCAGTGCCAAGACAATCCAGTAACTCAGAGACAAGGTAGCAGATTCCAGGGCTACTGGTAAGTAGCAGATGCAGTCCCCAGATCTGCACCCTCTTCCTCCCCTCAGCCTCCAGGAGTGTTATGGAAAGAGAAATTCACCATATTGGTATCACTGTCCGTCACACAGAGGAGGATGGAAGAAGTCAACCGAAAAGCAAATACTGCACAATCTTGAAATTGAGCACGCAGATTGAGATAACCCCAACCATCATAGGAGGAGAAGCAGGGACATCCAGAAGCCTCTTCCTCATTGTGTGCTTGTGGTATCCCCTGAAATGAGGATGATCCTGTTGCGAGAGCATGGTGTCACATTTAGAATAGACAGGTCCCATAGACAATAGTAGGCCAAAGAGACTGGAGACAGAGTTTAGCTAAATGGGCTTTGCCACAGTACCCCTCTTTGTACTGGGGGCTGTCCATACCTCTTCTGTGCCTCTATTTTCCTGTGTTGCTACTGTTCATTACTTGGGGAGACAAGTAACACATTATTACATTTTGTCTTTTCGTATGGTTGTTCGGTATTATCTCTATTTCAGCTGACTTTCCCTATATAGTTCGACAAATGAAAAAGTACCGAACAACCAGGCCACCCATAAGAGGAGCGTGGCACCAATTGACCTTCCTAACCCTGTTCACATTTCCTTAACCACAAACACACAAACCAACTGGGTGATACCCTGGGTGGCCGCCGTTCGTTTATGCGAACACGTGGCAGCGGCCATCTTAGAATACGAATTGCACCAGCGAGGTTTGGTCGTCGAGTGTCTGGAACCCAAATCGGACACTCGACGGCATGAACACTGCTGAGACTTCAGGAGAACAGAGTGGCATTCGGTGAAAAGAACCACACGAATGAGATTATTTCAATGAACTAAGGCACGAACCATCTTTATATGCAATTTCGTGTAATTAAGACTTTCGAAAGTAGACCGATCGCACAGCCCAGTCGCATGGAACTATTTTGGGCATACACCTCATGTGCGGTTGGTAAAACTAAGACTTCCATGGAATTGCCGAACCCCTGAACCAATCTGGCTGATTTTTCAGTATGTTGCTCCTCCAGATTGGGGTGATCAGGGGGTGTCTGAATTGTGGGAGTGGGATATGTTTTTAGGGTATTTCCGAAAATGTATACAAAATTTCATTTTTTCATTTGGAGATAATTGAGTTGAACAGTAATTAACTCAATCATCTCCTAAGCAGAGGGGAGGGATTGTGTGGAATGTATGGGAGTGACTCATTACCAGACTCAATGTTTATTGGCTGTTTACTGTTTTTCCCTTTGCCAAACAAGGTTCATCTGGGTGGTAACCTTGTGGGAAAACTTGCATAAAAGGCCAGCATGGCACATTAAAGTCGAGTTCTGCTCCTAATACTGTTGTCCAGTTATTAGAAAGGGTGATTGGAGATTTGTGTATTATTCTATACCTCTGCCTGTAGTCCTGAAGTATCCTGCTTGTTCCTGAGTAGCTGTTAGAGTAACCAACAGAGGAGAGTCCCGGCTAGGACTAGCGCTCCGCTACACAGAGGCTATCTCCACAAAAAGCACATCAAAATATTACTGGTGACTCGTTAATGCCTAATTGGCTGAAGGGTAGGAAAAGCATGATGTATGTGTAGTTGAGAATTCTTTCCTTAGCTGTTCAATCTTGTTGGTAAAGTAGCATGCAAAGCGATCGATTTTAAGGTTAATTTGGGGGGTGGCCACAGCAGGGCGAAGAAGATAGTTAAAGGTATCAAAGAGACGCCTGGGATTGTGGGAGCATAAACTAATGAGAGAGGAAAAGTATGACGTTGATATAGAGTAGGTATTATCAATTGCTATCGAAAAACTACATTTCTAGTTTGGTTAGATGGAAATGCTTAGTTGTTGTTGTTTTTTTTTTTTTTTTTTTTGTTTATTAATTTGTGTTGTGTGGAAAACTAAGGGTAACACTTCTAGATATACAAATATCTATTGAGGACAATATTTTTCACCTAGACTTACAGTTTCATGCTGGTTTACAGCTGCAGTCTGTGGTTTCAACCCTTTTGCTGTACTGTTAAAACTTCTACTTGTGGATTTATACATTCGGCTACCTGGACAAGAAAAATAAATCTTATTAATACATTAACAAGAAATGTATGTACCTATAGTATATGCAAATATTACTTTTCTATTGTGCATAACACATTTGTAACATTGTCAGTGATTATGCTCCTGTTTATGTGAGATCGCACTAATAACTTAGCAAACGAGTACATGCAAATAGCAGTGAATTCTCACTTATTCTTTAAAAATGTATTACAAATTGTAAAGTTTATTTATTTTTTTATTATGTATATTGGTTGTTTTGAGAAAATTTCACTTTGTTATCTGGTTGAGCCGCCATGTTGGGTCAGATTCTACTGGCATCTAACCAATTGTTGCTCAACATAACTTGCTTGCTGCTTAGAGGGTCCCTTTAAGTACCTGCTGTTCAGAGTTACTTTGATGCTTAGTGGGTTCCTTTAATGTCAGAGTAGTTTTACATTTTTGTATCCAAAAACAAGAGAGCAGTGACAAGTACACTAAAGGGGCAAGGGTGCAATAAACCTCTGGATCCGCAGTCCAGGTAAATAGTCAGATTAAAAAAAATTTAAATAACAAATAAGGATACATGATTAGAATACCTACAGGGTTATTAACTAAAGTGAGAATTCAAAGTGAATTTCAAATTTAAGATCAAAATAGTCAAACTGGAAAAATTCTCTAGGTCACCAATGCTTTCTGCTTGACTACTCTGGCCTAAAATTGTAGATTCACTTTGAATTCTCTTTTTAGTAAATAACCCAGCTAGTGATATGTATCTTATATACTTACCATCTTCAGATATCAAAAGGCCTTTCCCGTGGCTGCTCTTGTGACAATGGCTACATTAATACAATGAGCATTTACTTAACATATGTATTTCGATAAGTGAAGGAAGGTACCGGGAGTGTACACTTATTTTTATTTGCATTTTAACTGAATACCTATTTTATATACTGCTTGTAATATGTGTATTGTTCTATGTTTACTTTCTGTGAAGGTACCATATCTATACACATATTTATGAATTTGTCCATATGATTCTATGGGAGTGCAGTCATGTGACTCTGTTACTTCAGATAACACGATTCTACAATGTTTTACTGGCCACTATTGTGTCATGTGACCAATAACTAACCTGTGATTGCACTTATTTTCACCATATGTAACTAATGAATTGTTTGTATGAGATGAGTTGACAAAGGCCAGCATGGTGGCCGAAACATTGTTTTCTATGCACTGATAGCTAATAACAAGGATTGCTGACTACTGAGAAGGTGTATAGGACCATCAGTTTTATTTTTTAACTCACTAGTTTTATATTTTTGTCACAATTGTAGCACTCTACACCAGTGACGTATTTATAACTAGGCCAGCAAGGCCTACAGCTACGGCAGCACTTTGTAGTGGGCATCACATTTCTCTACCATTTATTTTCATAAATAAAGATGTTAGCTCTGACTCTAGTGGTTTCCATTTGTAGAAAGCCACTGCTAACAGGAACGATGCACTAGGAAGTAATCCTGGTAGTTGTCTGACATCCTCCAATCCTTTTTATCATTGGATATGAGACCCAGCATGTTCATTGTATGACCTCCCTCTTTAGAAGCAGGATACAGCCAATCCACATCTGTACAAAAATCTTCAGCTTGACCGCCTGTAGAACAGAGGGCCCATCAGACGGCCTACCATCATTAAAAATACTTCAACGTCTGCACCCAACAAGAGAGCATAGTGCATTTTTACTCATAATCTATTGTATAGTTTGATCATGATGGCCAAAAAAACCTATAATAAGCAAAGATATGTTGGTCTTGGTAGGTAAAATAGGAGGTTCTGAAAGGATTACTCTACACTTTTTCTCATATCCTATCTTTTTTTTTTATTCTGTGAGTTGTGGTGGCATCTGACATGCAAAATGTAGGTTATTATGATCAAATTAAAAAAAATATCTAGCTTGTGTTTCTCCATTATTATTTTTATTTTAAAATCTGGAACATAAACATCTAATTAACTTAAAATTATTTATTCAGCTTTGCTATTTTGTCTAAATTCTGTAAGGTGCCAAACCTTTAGTTTAATAAAATGACTTCATATGGAATGAGTGCTTCTAATCTTTCCCAACATAAAATATAGGCACAGAGCGAGAATGAAATGATTGTCATCTAAAAGGAAATTATAATTTTGCAAACACTTAATCATTTCTTTCTAACACGATGTGTTTATAAATAACCACTCTGAAGTATTTCACACCAAGTACAGTATATGACAAAGATGGTATTTATAATTCTGTTGTAATATTTCAAACTGTTAGGTGAACACAATGAAAAATTTAATTTATGAAAATATGCACATTTTTTTTTAAATATAAACAGCAATCTATATATAAAATTGTTGATTTATCCTAGAGCGATTTTCTGCAGTTTTATTTCTGCTTTAAATAAATACCATTCTAATTATATTGAACAGAGAAAAAGTTAACTATAATCATATTCACTGTACAGCACCAATTAGTAGATCTGTCCTTCCTACTGATTACTTCTAATACTTACAATGCTTCAACGCATGTTCTGCAGCCTGAGGGGCAGTCAGCATGGCAAATGGATGTAATGAAAGATTAAAGGCCTGTGTCCAGTGACCCTAAAAGAAAACACTTATAAATAAATAAGCAAGGGAACATGTACTAGCATTTCAAAACTCGTATTTATATTTAATGTTGGAAGCTATTCTAAGATTTCTGATTATTTTAGTTATGTTAATGAAAATACAGATACTAGATTAATGAATAATACATAAATACATTAAGTTCAAGGTGGATCTTTATTTTTTCTTATTTTGCCTTATAAATGTATAAATCTTTAAATATTGTGTAATTCTAGAAGGTATCTTTTCGGTTATTGTAAAAATGTAGGGTCTATTTTAAATGGTTGATTTCTCTACTTCCCTGTCGTAATGTTAACATGTCTCACGACTAATTAATATTGTTAATCAGCATTCGATTATTATCAGGAAAATAGACCCAGAATGTTAAATTATACACCACCACAGCAACCTCAAGATATTAAATATAAGGGAGCAATGAGATGCACGTAAGTAATTTTTCTTTTTTTTCTTATTATTATTAGATTTTTCATGGGCAGAATATAAAGACCTCTAAGCATCAATGGAATAGTATATTAAGGGGTAATTGTTCAAATTATTTTCATTTAATTATAAACCACCAGCAGCTTCCACATTCTGATAGATACAATGTCACAAAAGATTAAATGTGTGCTTACTACACAATGAAATATAACCTAACATGTGTAGATATATGTCTTACAGAAGGATAGAGGATTACCGTATGTTCTAGACTTGTGCATAATTATTTTGAGCTCATTTGTTCATATCGAATTCCTTTAAAACCCACACCCAAATGAATCCATCAGTCTGGGATTTATCTTTGGAGCCATATTCAATTGACAAGCCAGGTAAAACAAATGTTTGCAAGTGCATTATGTTCTTGCAAGTTTACAATCTGACAAGAGTAGGTTGGAGGCCATTTTCTTTAGGGCGACAAACCGGTTGCAACTTACTTAAAATGGATGCATTAGTAGCTCATAATTCCTATTAAATACAAAATGTTTCTAACAGTTTTTTTGGACCAGTAAAATAGTGGATCAGTGAAAGAGTTAGAAAAGAGAAGAAAAATATATAGCTAGTTGATTCACCATTTGGATTAAATTAGTTTGAATGTAGGTACAAATATTAATAAAGTTCAGCAAAATAAAAATAAGCAACTATTTTTTTTTAGCATATTAGTGCTTCAAACATTTTTCTCACTTTTAAAAATAAATGAACTTATTTTTAACGACAGCATGAGGTATCGATTTCTCAGGCAGTAGCTGTGCACATAATGTTTTCGAAATATTCTATTTTTAAAAAAAATTCCTAGAATCAATGGTTTCAATATTTCACCAATAAAAAAAAAAAAATTAAAAACAGAAATTGAGGAGAAATTATCATAGCGTATTATAATATCCTCAACAGATATTCAGGAGGATTGTTTTCCCAAAACTAGGTTTTATAAAAAAAAATGTTATAACTTTTTTTATTTTTTATGAATGTAAAATATTTTTTATCCCTATTTTATGTTTTAAATAATTTTGCTTCATAATATTATCAGTCAGCTATAGAAACCGAAATATGATATAAATGTATTGTTCTCGTATAAATGTCACAGTTTTAACTCTCAGTACTACGTGTTCTACAGAAAGAAATAACAGAAAATATCGTAGGCCTTTATTCTAGAATATTTCTTTATATTAATGCTATGTTTAATTTTAAAAGAAAACATTGCTTCCGTGTACTGGAAATATGCTAAAACGTTTACCAATAGCTATTCATAAGGTATCCTATTAATTCTGCTGACCTTATGTATGACGCTTGACATCCTTTCTTTGTTTTCGGGAATTCTGCAAAGCGGATTTTGCCTAAGCGTTAACTAGAGAAAGAAAATTCTCCAATAAAGCGTGACAGCCTGTGTCACTGAATTGTGTAGGTCTCATTTGCTGAGTAAACTACTTTATGATTTACACAACCAGCTTTCTGTGACCCTCCCCGAGTTCTAAACAAGAGTATATAAGGGGCTCCTCAGTTAACTTAAAACAGTGTACACAAACTCATCCGCTGACAGCTGAACAGCCAAAATGGGAAAGGTAATGCTAATAGCTCACATAGAACAAGCATAGCAATTAGATAACATGAGTGTTTCTCATCTGTCAGTGTTAGGCTATGTCTGCATTAAATTGTATGTCATAATAACTATTTTTTGTTTGTTTTTTGTGGTTGATTAATTTTATTTCTGAAATTATTAGTGACTCCAAGGTTTTTTAATGCACATATCTGGATACATCAGTTGATTGGAGCTTTTAAAAAACTATAGGAGAGATTTTTCTTGTAGGAAATTTTCAAATACATTAACTGATTAATGTTTAGAAAATTTGAAGAACTGAAGAGGGATAAAAAAAACCTCAAGCAATAGCGATTATGCTAAATTCAGAATGGCTACTAGGTTTAGGTAATAATTGAAAATATTTATACAATGACTTAAATAATTGTGGCAGGAGACAAGAACAGAGACAAAGAAAAAACAAACATGCACAAAGAGAGAAAAACAGAAAGAGACAAAGTGAAAGAGAGAGAGAGAGAGAGAGAGAGAGAGCAATAAATAGACTGATGGACATTTAGTACTCAACATATGTGTAATTAAAAAATGTTGATTTATAAGTGTCATCTATGGCCTGATTCAATCAAATAACTAATAATGTAAATTGAATTCTGGACTAAACACGTTGGCGTGTACCATGCATACCTGTACATGACCTAAAAGATCTAAAGATTGAAACAATAGTTGTTATAATGGGAATTTATAGGTAAACTAAAGCTTGAATGACTTTGTATAAGTATGGGGAGAAGTGACTTCCTCTTGCAGTTGTGATTCAATGCATTTTCTAGGTACAGGTGTAAGTCCCAGAAAAAAAATATAAAGTATAAATAAAAACTGTTTCCCCAAAAATTTATTTTCATATAGAAATATTTGCACATTACCTTTCATACTTTATTAAATGGCAATTATGTAGGAAAATGTGTGATTTTATTTATAGTTTCAAAGTAAAGCAGAAATGTATTATATCCAAAATCTACATTTTAGCCCTCTCACTCTCTCTACACTGATATAGCTGAACAGTAATGTTGGATCAAAGGAACACTATAGTGTTAGGAATACAAACATGTATTCCTAATGCTATCATGTCCTAATATCTATTCAGGTACCACCCCATGTAAAGGAATAAAAGGCAAGTATTACTTCCCTTTCTGCCCTCATATTGCCTGTCTCCATAATCCTGCTCCAGAGGAAAACATTGGGAGGCTAATGCGGATGCACAGCAAAACGCCACACTGAGCCAATCAAATGATCTATATGAGAACAACTGATTGGATACCTGAGTTTAACTCCACTTGTGCGGTGGAAGCTAGAAACCAGAAGCATGTTAACCCAGCAATGTAAACATTGCCATTCCTACAGAACAACAATGTTTCCAGTTACAGGGTTCAACAGGGACATGGCAACCAGACCACTTCATTAAGATGAAGTGATTTGGGTGTCTTTAGGGTCCCTTTAAAAGGAGAGGTGAAATAAGAGGAGCAGAGGGAGAGTAGATACTTTTTTGACTTCTTCAGTACAAATAGCAGTTGGTGAAATTATTCAAATAATTGAAAACCTAACAAAACTTAAATGTAAAAAATCCTAAATTAGATTGTATTTAAAATCCTAGAAAATATGTATTGTGTATAACTGTATACATTAAGTTACTTTGGGCTACTGCATATGAAAAGAGACTCAACTAAATTGGCAGAAAGAGCATAAAATGCATTCAAAAACAGAAAAGGGTTCAAAGATTGTCAAAAACATATAAGCTAAGAAACAAAATGCTTTAAAAGAACTATTTATTCTTAATATATATATATATATATTTTTTTTTTTTGCTTTCGATATTCAGATCATCTTCTACGAGGACAGAAACTTCCAAGGCCGCTCCTATGAGTGCAGCTCTGACTGTTCTGATCTTCACTCATACTTCAACCGCTGCAACTCCATTCGAGTGGAGAATGGAAACTGGATGCTGTATGAAAACCCTAACTACTCTGGCCACCAGTACTTCCTAAGGAGGGGAGAGTACCCTGACTTCCAGCAATGGCTGGGATTCAATGACTCCATTAGATCCTGCCGTATCATTCCTCAGGTATCCTTTTCTAAATATATATATATTATATTATTTTTCCTAAATATATTTTCTAATCATATTTGTCTGATTATTATCAAACAGTTGTGATGCTTGAAACACTCCTTACATTTTCTAAGAGGAACACATATTTAAAGGAGAACTGTCACTTTCCAGAATGTTTAATATTATGTTTACGTATGCCCTATATTTAACAAATATGTATTTGTGAGGGATGAGAAAGTAAACGTAGAAATCCACACCTTATTAATCTGCAATTTAGCTCCCTGTGAATCATTGTTATAAACTCTGTCCTTCACATCTGGCAGTCAGCATAGAGAGAAGGAGAGAAATGCCTTGTGTGAACTGGATTATGATGTAAGGTCTTAAATCTTTAATGAAAAGTTAAAAGATTATGGAGCATCTCACGAAAAAGGTTAATATACATTATAGTATTTTTTTTCCAGTTTTTTTATATAATGGGGCTAAATTTAAGATAAGAGCCAGTTCTGCTGTAAGGGAAATCCTTTAACTATGCCAAATTCATTTTTACATTTTTGCATAATAATTATCTTCGCATATAAAGAGATTTTTGGACACTCACTGAGAAGTTTAGGTATCAGTCCCTGATTATTATTTTAAACCATAGTAACAGTTAATATATGTTTGTTTGGTTGTTTGTTTGTTTTTTATTGTAGCAACGTGGCTCCTACAGAATAAAAATCTATGAAAGAGAAGACTTCAGAGGCGAGAGCATGGAGTTTGTCGATGATTGCACATCTGTCCATGAGCGCTTTAATTATCATGACATCTACTCCTGCAATGTGTTTGATGGTCACTGGATCTTCTACGAGCTTCCAAATTACAGGGGACGCCAGTACTACCTGAGACCTGGAGAGTACAGGAGATATACCGACTGGGGATCTATAAATGCCAGAGTTGGCTCTTTCAGACGTGTCAGAGAATCCTATTAGACCAAGGTGTTGATAAAACTTAAATACCAGCTTTGAAATAAAAATTAACCTACAATACTTCATTTTGTTTAATGCTTCTTCCTTGAACATAGATCAGTGGTTTTATTCAATTGTATTTTAGTGCTCACAGAGGGTAAATAGAGGAAGTTTTTTTACATTCAAGGACAAAGCACAAAATTGTTAAGAAATCCTTGATCTGGGTATGGCCTACCCTTTTCTAGTTCAAGTCTTCCTTTTCTAAACCATATTTTTTAATTGGAAACCACTTTGTTATATTAAGTTTGGAACAAAGCAAATACAACAATAAGGTATGGTCACCTTCACTCACCTCCCAAATTGAGGCATCATTGTTTTTAAATGTAACTGAAATCTGAGAACTTAAATGAACACTGTACTATTAATAAAAATATATTATTATTATTATTATTATTATTATTATTATTATTATCATTCATATAGTGCTAACACTGTCTTCAGCACTTTACAGTTATACAATAGATACATGACATGTATAACTAATGTTGACAGACAAAGAGCTGATAAAAAATGCCCTTCTCACACACACCACATAGGACGAAGGGGAAAAGGAACAGAAGAGGAAAAACAACATGTTGGGGGTGGGAGGGGTAGTAGAAAGAGATCATGCCTGTCTCTAATTAAGTTTATAAGAGTGGTGTGCAGAATAACCAGAGAGTGAAGGGAGATGAAAGTGGACTATGGAACCTAGTGAAGGGTGAAGGTATGGGGGGAATATTGGAATATAGTAATGAAAGAAGACTCATCCAGAGAGACGACAGGGTTTTCGAAAGCGTTTTCAGTAACATCTTGAAGGACTGGAAACTATGGGAAAGTCTACAAGGATGAAGTAAGGCATCCCATAGAAATGACGCAGATAAATGCTGTAAATGTAGGAACGTGCAAAGGTCAACAGAAGGGACATATTTGATATTGAAAGTAGAAATGTAATGAGGAGTGGAATTGTTAAAAAGCTTTGCAAGTTAGTGTCAGTAGTCATAATTGTATCCTGATGGGTACAGGAAGCCAATGTAAGGACTGGCAAAGTGGAAAACTGTGAGTGTTGCAGGAAAATAAGCCTAGTGGCAGCATTCATTACTGACTTGTCTAGTCACAATGGACACCAAGGACTTGGACTGTGGACTCGGCAAGGGGGGTCCAACCGGCTTGTTGCAGGCCCGTTGTGGGTCTGGCCACAGGTCTGTCTATTTCTATGGGGGGAGATATGTGATGGATGGCCTGATTTGTTAAGCGCGGGCCACAAGCTTGCCGCACCATTTTTGTAACTGTTTTACATGTGTCTTGATGCCGCTGTGTTGGGTGCCTGAATTCTACATAGAGCAGTATGTGTGTCTGTATATGTAGCTGTGGGTCAACAAGAGGGGGGGGAGGCAGCAGCTCTATTGACTGAAATGTCTTGCTTGTCTGTGCCTCACCCCCTTCCTTTACTTGTCCTAGCAGGGCATGTCTGAGAGACACTGCCAGCCCAGTTTAAACCAGCTGCTTTATCCCTCCCCATCCCGCATCAGCTTCTTGAGATTGAAACCCCTGTTGTTTTGTGTTGGAGACCCCATGTAGGAGTCTGTGCCTGTAAAACCTTGTGAGGCAAAATAAACGGCGGTCATTCCTGTTGTACCCTTCATCAAGTCTCGTCTGATGTTTGGGTAACCAAGGGCTCTGATCACTGATTTACTTGGGAGTTGGGAGACTTATAACGGAGTATAGGGGATCTATTACAGATTAAAAAAGGGCGATGTGGGTATTGGGAAGGTTGATAAAAAGCAAGTTATAATAATCAAGGTCAGAAATGATAAGGGCATGTATAAGTGCCTTAGTTGCATCTTATGCAACTAACATTTGTTGAATAAATGTAAATGTTGCAACCCCTTACAGGCCTTTTTCAAGCCAGGCTGAAGAGAGACCAAAAGGAGGTTGAAAAAAAAAAATTTTTTCCACAAATAGAGCATATGCTGCTATATTTAGATGTCTTTCTTTTTGCCAAATTGTATCTGTACCCCAGTTTGAAGTGCTCATCCTTTCTTTTAAACACTGTGCTCTCTTTTGACCTCAAGAAGACTCTTGCTAAGGGACCATCCTATGTTCAGTAGTCAAACTGACATGAATTGGGTCCAAGTAAATTGTTGAAGAACTTCCAAGATGAACATTCTCAGTTAATTTAATATTTCATTAAAAAAAAATCTTACCTTGGTTGAATTCTGAAGCTGTGTTGCTGAATTTTTGTTCCCATAAATTTCAAACACATCTTCCACTGGTAGATGATTCTGTTGTAAATGTATGATATGGATAGCTTCTGAACTGAGTAACAACAGATGGCCCATAATGATCTATATTTTCTCAACAGGACATGTAAATTGATTTATCCTTTCAGAATAATCAAATAAAATTATGCATAGACATACTTTGTGATTTAAAGAAGGCCATAGCCTATACGTTTGTCCACAATTCACGTGTTTAAACAACATCTATAATAACAATTCACTGACTTACTGTTCCTGGTTTGAATTGGACCATAATGGAGAATTGACATGTAGTTTATATAACTGTAACTATATAATTATTATGAACACACCATAATGCAAATATGGCAGTCACTGTTTAATACCAGTAGTGAAAGGTCCATCAGTTTCATATGGGTCCATAGAATATCCACCTTAAATCAATGCAACATCTAAAGAAAAGGGATGTCTGTTGCGCCAAAGCATTATTAATTGTTTCCCCACAGTATGATACAATGCCTTGACATGTTGTAATTGCCATTTGCCACGGGTTAAATTGACCCATTAACTTTTGATAATATATATATATATATAATAATTTATTGGATTCTTACCATTACTGTTCCTGCAAAAGTGGATAAAATCATAGCTTCCCTTTCCATCCTATTGGGGTATTTGTGTTGGTTCAGAGGCAACTTTCTACAAAGTTAACACAAAATGAATTAGGTAATTTTACATCCTGCGATTTCTAGAAAAATACAGTGAGGGGAAAAAGTATTTGATCCCCTGCGGATTTTAAACGTTTGACCACTGACAAAGAAATGATCAGTTTATCATTTTAATGGTAGGTGTATTTTAAAAGTGAGAGAGAGAATAACAAAGAAAAATCCATAAAAACACATGTCAAAAAAGTTATAAATTGATTTGCATGTCAATGAGTGAAATAAATATTTGATCCCCTATCAATCAGCCAGATTTATGGCTCCCAGGTGTCTTTTATACAGGTAACCAGTTGAGATTAGGAGCACTCTCTTAAAGGGAGTGCTCCTAATCTCAGCTTGTTACCTGTATAAAAGACACCTGTCCACAGAAGCAATCAAATTAATCAAATTCCAAACTCTCCACCATGGCCAAGACCAAAGAGCTGTTCAAGGATGTCAGGGACAAGATTGTAGACTTACACAAGGCTGGAATGGGCTACAGGACCATCGCCAAGCAGCTTGGTGAGAAGGTGACAACAGTTGGTGCGATTATTCGCAAATGGAAGAAACACAAAAAAACTGTTAGGCTCCTTCGGTCTGGTGCTCCATGCAAGATCTCACCTCGTGGAGTTTCAATGATCATGAGAATGGTGAGGAATCAGCCCAGAATTACACAGGAGAATCTTGTTAATGATCTCAAGGCAGCTGGGACCATAGTCACCAAGAAAACAATTGGTAACACACTATGCCGTGAAGGATTGAAATCCTGCAGCACCTGCAAGGTCCCCCTGTTTAAGAAAGCACGTTTACAGGCCCATCTGAAGCTTGCCAATGAACATCTGAATGATTTAGAGGAGTACTGGGTGAAAGTGTTGTGGTCAGATGAGACCAAAATCGAGCTCTTTGGCATCAACTCAACTCGCCGTTTTTGGAGGAGAAGGAATGCAGCATATGACCCCAAGAACACCACCCCCACCATCAAACATGTAGGTGGAAACAATATGCTCTGGGGGGGGGGGGTTCTGCTAAGGGGACAGGACAACTGCATCAAAGGGACGATGAATGGGGGCCATGTACCGTCAAATCTTGGGTGAAAACCTCCTTACTTCAGCCAGGACATTGAAAATGGGTCACCGATGGCTATTCCAGCCTTACAATGACCCAAATAACACAGCCAAGGCAACAAAGGAGTGGCTCAAGAAGAAGCACATTAAGGTACTGGAGTGGCCTAGCTAGTCTCCAGACCTTAATCCCATAGAAAATCTGTGGAGGTTCGAGTTGTCAAACGTCAGCCTCGAAACCTTAATGACTTGGAGAGGATCTGCAAAGAGAAGTGGGGCAAAATCAATCCTGAGATGTGTGCAAACATGGCGGCCAACTACAAGAAACATCTGACCTCTGTGATTGCCAACAAGGGTTTTGCCACTACTAAGTCGAAGGGGTCAAATACTTATTTCACTCACTGACAAATCAATTTATAACTTTTTTTAAATGCGTTTTTCTAGATTTTTATTTTTTCTGTTATTCTGTCTCTCACTGTTAAAATACACCTACCATTAAAATTATAGACTGATCATTTCTTTGATAGTGGGCAAACGTTCAAAATCAGCAGAGGAGCAAATCCTTTTTTCCCTCACTGTAGAGTAAATTTTTATCCAGAAAATAAAATCTTGTTTTAGCATTTCTAAAATAATCTAGGTACAGGATGCCAATTTAATATTACCGTGCCGTTTATACTATATAGCAGGGGTAGGCAACCTTTGGCACTGCAGATGTGGTTGACTACTTATCCCCTAATGCTTTGCCAGCACATCCACAACATCAACATCTTAACTCTGCTAAATTGTGCCTACCCTGCCTAATAAATTAGGTTATGATCATTTAGGTAAAGAGTGGTACAATTTAGTTAAGAAACAAAAATTGGTATGTATGTATGCAGGACAGGGATAGCACGGGGTTGAGGAATGGAGCATGTCAGAGAATTATCAGCTTTACGTTGTTTAAAAATTATGAGGATGATTTGCCAAAACAGGTGTGAAGCTGGATGCAATACATTAAATGTTAAGAGATATTCTATAGTTTTCTATAATGGTTGTTTATTACTTAGCATTTTGCATCCATAATACATATGTTTCTGCTTTGATAATTCCCCCCTGTATGTCTTAAATAGCACATGACCTCTGCGGTAGAGGAAGCTAGGGCTCTATAGCTACAGACTGATAAGGGCGCATTCTCCTAACCGAGAAAGCTTGGGAGTATTATTAATAGTCATATTGAGTTCATAATCTCCATAATATAATAAAATCTTTCTGAATAATTATCAATAAAATAAAAAATGCATTATTCTGAGACAGAGGAAGGTTGATGATATAGGATGATTTGGTCTGAATAAAGCATGCGACAAATTCATTACAATATTTGAAAAAGAGTCATTTTTTTACCCAAAAAAAATTGCTAAACCGATGTCAACTCACTGTTTAATGGATATGCTTTAATACATTTAAGAAAAGAGATTAAGGAGATTGTTCACTAGCAAAGAGTTGTGGCATATTAAGTAGCACAAAATTTAAACTGATATAGCAAAAATGTAATGCATACTTACATATTTCCTTTTTTCAGCTCATCAGATGTGCTAAGCCACTGTAATGCAACACCAATAGCGAGGTCATAATGAGCCTAAAATACAAAAACATAATTACAACTTAACTTGAAGAAGTGGTAGACGTATAATGTTGTTTAACAGTCACAATGCTTTCCTATGGACGCAGGCGTCTTCTCACTGTGAAAATCACAGTGAGAAGCACACAAGCGCCTCTAGCGGCTGTCAATGAGACAGCCACTAGAGGCTGGATTAACCCAAATATAAACATAGCAGTTTCTCTGAAACTGCTATGTTTATAGAAAAAAGGATTAATCCTAGCTGGACCAGGCACCCAGACCACTTCATTATGCTGAAGTGGTCTGGGTGCCTATAGTGGTCCTTTAAATATCCCCATAGACATCATGACATTTAATAATCTAAGCCCAATATGTTGTTTACTCTTCTGTCACTCATGCAGGGTTATTTCACAATAGGTGAAAATATAGGTGAAGCAGTTAGACTGTAAAAAGCATCTGAAACACTGCTAGCAGAAAAATGATCATTGCTATGTACCAATGAACATATCCTTAACCCGTTCACTCTCAGAATCACGTAAAAACGTTTTAGCTTTCATTTACTTGGCAAAATTAAATTAAGACCATAGTTATTTTTATATTCTTTTGATGTCATCAGTAAGCTGTACTGCTAGTTATGTATTTAAGGTCTGACGAAGCCCGGAGGAATAGGGGCGGGCGAAACGCATCACTGGATACGTCACTGGGAGGCAGAGCTTGTACCCAGCAACTGACAAAACCCAAAAGTATTGCATGCAAGTCAGCTTTTTATCCGCGTTCTGCTCGTTTGTGAGATTACTGTATGGTATACCCACCATTGCTTCGTGTAAGCAGTTTTAATTTGTTTCTTGCAATAAATGTAATGTTATGCTGTGCCATTGGGGTTTCCTGGGTCTGCCATCCCTGCAGCTATTACTCATAAGCGCTACGGAATCTGTTGGCGCTATATAAATTGCAATAATAATAATAATAATAACGATTGCCCTTTTTGGAATAAAGGTCTTCTGGTCTGAGCGTTGTGGGAGTTATTCCCTCTCAAGTGTAGCTTTTATCACCCAGAGCCAGGTTTAGTAGGGCTCTGGTAAATGTGAGCGTAACCCACATATGCGTATATCAACAATTTTTAATAACAATAATCTGCACTAGATTGTGTTTGTTAATTTTTTACAGAATCCTTTTTGACAACTGGATGTTAAAGGGAAACTCCAGTGCCAGGAAAACAACCCGTACACGCGCGTTAGGTCTCCCCATAGGAAAGCATTGAAAAAGATTTTCAATGCTTACCTATGGGGAACTGAGCGATGCTGGAGGAACTCACACAGCGTGAGGACGTCCAGCGACGCTCTAGCAAAGAAAATCTTTGCTATGAATCAGGAAGGGCCCTCTAGTGGCTGTCTAGTAGACAGCCACTAGAGGTGGAGTTAACCCTGCAAGGTAATTATTGCAGTTCATAAAAAAACTGCAATAATTACAGCTGCAGAGTTAAGAGTAGTGGGAGTTGGCACCCAGACCACTCTAATGGGCAGAAGTGATCTGGGTGCCTGGAGTGTCCCTTTAAGTATAATTTAAAACGCAACACTTGTTTTCTGGTTGTTGTTTTTTTATAATCATGTCTTTAAGGTCCCGACAAATACCTATAAGCAGGCTCTTTGAATATATTTTTTGTCACGCTTACTATATATGTGAAAATAAATATTTTTACTTTTATACTAACATTTCAGACCATGTGGGAAATATTTCAAGATAAAGGACACAGTATACTGTGTAAAGGTTTTCATTCCCGAAAAGTCTATAAAGGATGAATGCATAAATGGAAAAAAAAAAATGTGTAAAGTTACATAATTTGAATTAAGTTTGTCTGAAAAGCAATCTATAAACACAATTCTTGTTCTATTATTTACTTTAGAATAAGTCAATTGCACACCTAATATCCCATGTATAAAAAAACCAAAAACAAGACAAAGGCATTTTTGTACCAAAATGTTAGATGATGCGGGGTCTTCTGGTCACAATAACTAGGTAAAGTGTCTCTTATACAGCAATTATCCTATGCCTTGTCTATTGTATATTTATTGTTTTTGTTATCCACCTTTTCCTATCTTTTTTTTTTCACTCATTGATTCACATAGTATCTATAGGAATTGCTTATATTGCTAAAAAGTGATTTCTGTATATAATAAATATATTATATGTAACCCCTCTGGAACACAGTGATTTCTGCTTTAAGAACTATCCTGCAGTTCCTATGGAGTGACCAGCAGAGGGGGAACTCCTGCAGCACCTGACCGGATATGTGCATGTCTCCATTTCAGTTTCGGCTGGAGGTTTTTGGCAGTTGCAGTTCAGAGAAGGGAGGAGAAGGAACCCTGCACAGCGGGAGAAAGAGGTTTCCGGAGTGAGAGCTGCTGAGTCCAGAGTGAACCCCAACTAGAAGGAGGATTTCAGCAGTCATCTACATCCTGACTCAGGTACAGAGCGGTTTCTTGCTACGGAAGGAGAGAGAAGATCCCAGAAGCAGCAAGAAGCAGTGTTTCCCCTTCTGACTGGCCCTGATTACATTCGGTGTGGTAAGCCTCCATACTCTCCCCGTGTACACAGCAGGGCACCCTGACTTTGGGCTGCACAGTTTAAAGACTGGACCCCTATTCTTACTGATTAGTGGAAGCCCTCTACAGTTTTCCAGACCCATCGGTGGATTACAAACAGCTTACTGGGCCCCAACTAAATGCACCGACCTCTGGTACCCAACGGCCACTAGGGCGAAGGCCTAAGGAAGGGAGAAGGAGGGCGCAGTGTTACTGTGGGTGGGCATATATGTGAGGTACTCCATTATGACCCCGTTTTAATTATATTGTATTCTATTGGTGTATATCACATGTTGCGTTAAATTCTGCTGTGCAATACAGAATTCTTTAAATAGATAACCCTGTGTCAGTTGTTGCTGATATAACCTTGTTCCCAGCGGGACCCCACATCCACACTCTGGATGTCCAGCTTCGTGGAGGCCCTGCCATAAGTGGGTACGCCATCTCCCAATTGGTGGAGGCTCAAGATCGCCTACCGAGCAAAATGAGGTAACCGGGGTGAAGGACCCCAGAGTAAAGGGGGGCATAAAGAGGAAGATCCTGTTACATATATATGAATCATGTTTCATTAGAATCTTATTTATTTACTTACTTATTTTTATTTTTGTGTCATCAAATAAAGCTTATTTTTTCATACATTGGCTATTATGTGTGCGATTTACTTTTTCTATAGTATCTTTGATGGTACCACCTAGAGGAGTGGTCTGCAACCTTTTGCACCATATTTTCTTGATACACATGCTGTATAGAAGTGGATGCCCCTACATATCTGAACTTTTTTTTATTATTTACCTGTGTGTTCGTTATGCATCTCTTGTTTCAGATAAATGTTATGATGCAAGCGTGATACATTAAGCACCTTCCGTGGGGACGTGAGCATTAGAACTGGACCATTGAGCAATAGAAGAATTCCTGGTCCGAGGAATCATGTTTTGTTTTAGATCAGGGTGCATGTTTGTCGTTAGCCTGGTAAAGAGATGGCAGCAGGATGCACTATGGGAAGAAGGCAGGCCAGCGGAGGCAGTGTTATTCTCTAGGCAATATTCTGCTGAGAAACCATGGGTCCTGGCATTCATGTGGATTTTAATTTGATACATACTACCTATCTAGAGATTGTTGCAGTTCTTTTATTATTATCAGTATTATTGCTGTGAAACAGCTTCCATTTCTAGTGTCAGGAACTAAGATAATGAGTCTACATACCATTTCATCCAGCAATGTGGATTCTTTTCGCCCCTTTGGATCAAACTCCTTTTCTCGAAGAGTAGTTCCAACATAGTCACCCCTTCAAAAAGAAATAATTCTACTGGTAAAAATAAAAAGAAATGGACACAGAAATATTGAAGTGGACCTTGCACCCACTTATCACTTGATTTACACCTTAAAGATAAATATGCTGTGATAACCAAATTGCTAGAAATATATAGATTACAATTATATGTCCTCTGTTTTTTTGATAGACCAATAAGCATAACGTATTCATAGCAGTACTGTAAATGTGACAGCGAATAGGTTGCGTTCATGGCCAAAATACATCCCCTGTATGCATTATGTGTGTCCAAGGTATACATTATGGGCCTGTTCGTAGACAGGTTGTATGAGCTGACACATTTTTGCATTTGTATTTTTTGCCAATCTTTTTGGCACCATGCTAGATAAGAGATAGGGGTCAGATTATTACTAGGCAAGTAAATACATGCTGCTTGTTTACACTAACAGTGTCAGAGAAATGGCAATGTTTATATTTATCAGAGAACATGCCTCTAGTGGCTGTCAGATGTTTGACATCGTCAGTTTAATTCTGCATTATGAAAAGCTTGCTAGAGAGAGCACAGCTTCTCTTTAATAAGCATTGGACTGGACAACAGTCAGAACTGATGACTTTATCAGAGGCATGTTGGTCTGCAAAAATGGGAAATTTTCCGAGTGCAGATAAGGGTTAAGTTTAAAAGGGTGCCTTTCATTTTTTCCTTTATTAAAAAAAAAAAAAAAAAAACTAGGGGGACCCAATAATCTAACCCATTTATCCATTTTTAATTTCCCTAGTGACACCATTATCATCAGTTAAAATCCATAATAGTTTCACATTTCCCCCGATCCACATATACCAATCTACTTCTTACACAGAACACACTATATATTGTGTTTTGGTTTGCTTTTTAACAAAATGCAAAGCTATTTTCAGCAGTTTTTGGATCAATGCATTTCTATTACTAAAAATTACCTGTTGTGTATGCCGCTACATTTGTGTATCTCACACACAAAATGTTGTGAGACTCTAACTAAATTTTATAAACAAAAGTTACAATATATATGCTGACAGTCATGCTGTATTCAGGCTTCTAGACAGAAATAGAAAAAGTCCTTACATTTCCACAGATTGTAGATGGACAGGATGACAAGAAATTAATCATTATGTTTTGTAATAAAATGTAAAGTTCTAAATTTTAATGCACAAACACAAAAAAAAAACATGTATACAAAAGAACACTTACAGATCTGTGCCAATATTCTTGTAAGTCTTCTTTTACATACATGTTTTTTATGTTTCTCTGTGCAATAAATCTTACAACTTTACATTCCATTCTCTCCCTTATCCTGCAATTGAGTTTTATACATCACTGCTTTATATAACAGCGGCAAGATTGATAATTATATTACTCTTTATGCATACCACTGGTGTCTGGCACCCTCAAGTGTCTTTAGGAGATTCTTATTTTTGAACTTTTTGTTCTTTGCTGACAATAGCATGTACACCACCCCATTATTTAATTAGTTAGATCCCCAACCCAACATCCATGGATGGTGGCTTGCGGGGATGACTTGTAATTGCATGAACAATGTATGGATTTTGCAGTCTGAATGTACGTAGCTCTATGGTTTTGTCTCAGTCAGTACAGGAACATTTGGACTTTAGTGAAGGATTTTTCCAGTTCAGCTATTTACTACTTAAATTAGATATTCACTTTGAATTTCCCATTTAATTAATAATTCTATTAGTGTATATTTCAAATTAAAATAACATATATATACACACACACACACACACATATATATATATATATATATATATATATATATATATATATATATATATATATATAAATCTGTATATCTGTATATACACACACACGTATATATAAATCTGTACTTACAGAAGTTTCTCCACTTCTTTTTTAAGCTGCTTTCTTTCCATAGATGTGCAGGGATAACAAACACAGCCAAGGTCCAAAATCCTGCAAAAATAGATTTTTTTTTAAATAGAATTTTAAAATGGAATGGACAAATTAAAATGTAATTATCACCACTGAATAAAATAATGCATCATTTGTGTCAGCCTTTTTTCATGTGCTCCCATTTTGTTTTCCAATTTAAACTTTATTGGTTTTACAATTACAAAAAAAATGCCACATGCAGTATTGCACAAGACACTTGTCATTTAGTTATTATAAACAAGAGAAATATAGAGAAACTGAAAAAGTGGGAAATTTAAGAATAGGGAGAGAGGTTGGCAATTTGATTAACCTGTTCCTCAGCTGTGGAACAGCAAACACGTTTACTTAGCACTATAAGTAGCCAGACTTCCACTGAATTAACGTAGGTCTCAATTTAACATTATTGGATAAGCTTTCCAGGTGATTTAATATTTTTTATAAACTTTTAAAATGATTTAATGTCATGAAGGATATTTTCATTTAGTACATTCTATATTTTTTGATATACAGTAGAAACTCGGAACTCGAACTAAATCCGTTCCAGAAGGCTGTTTGAGGACCGAGTTGTTTCAAAACCGAATCAAAATTTTACATAAGAATTGATGTAAATTAGATTAATCCAGTGGCATACACATAACCCATGGGGCCCGGTGCGAAACTGATCAATGGGCTCCCTCCCTCCTCTAACTCCCCCCCCCACTCCCCTCTAACTCACCCCCCCGACAGACACACACACACACACACACAAACATATAGAGACACACATACATACAGATACATACACACATACAACACATACATACAGACAAACAGACAGGCACACATACACACAGACACATACATACATACAAAGACACATACGTACATAAAAACAGACAGGCACACACACATACATACAGACACACACACACAAGACAAACATACATACAAAGACATATACATACATACAAACAGACAGACATACATACATACATACAGACAGATAGACACATACAGACAGACAGACGGACGGACACACAAGACATACAAAGACACATACACACAAACAGACAGGCACACATAAATAAAGACAGATAGACAGACACATACATACAAACAAACACACACACACATAATATTTGTCACCTTCCTGTTTACTACCTTTTAGGTGCAGGAGGGTGACTTTCCCTGGGGTCCAGTGGTGGCTCAGGTTGATGGGAGTCAGAGTTCCCACTCTGACTCCCTGTTCTTCCTCCCGCGCGGGCTCTCAGTATTAGCAGTGATGATCTCATCACAGGGGGCCCAGTCGCGCTGTTAAAGCGTCCAGCTCTGACCAGGCCCCCTGACAATCCATCTCCATCGGGTGTCCCTGACAGCATGGGCCACCCGATGGACCTATTGGACGGTGGCCCCAGCGGTTTGCCGCGTGGGCAGGGGCCGCAAAAGATGATGGCGGGTACCCGGTTGCAGGGGTCTGCAGTGCGGCCGGGCCCCCTGGAGTGATGGGCCCGGTCACAGCTGCGACCCCTGCGACCGCTGTATGTACGCCAGTGGATTAATATGTTCCAGACCCCCAAAAGTACAGCATTTTAACACACATTTTACAGTTTATTAATACCTTAAATGCAAAAAATCATACAGATAACCAATAAACACAATGTAAATTAAATGAAAATGTAACTTGCTGACAGAATGGAGCTGTTTGCTGATAGAATGGGGTTTTGTTTGAAGACAGAATGGAGCTCTGTTGGCTTTGTCTAGTGCTAAGAGGCCGATGTGTCATACCAACGAGGTTCCAAAGTGGTGCCATCGAGGTTAATGCTGTGTGATTTTGTTCTAATATCGAGTTTTGTTCTAATAAAGAGACTTTTTTTCTCAAATATTTTGTTTGGATACCGAATTGTTTGAGTACGGGAGCGTTCCAGAACCGAGGTTTCACTGTATTAATATATTTTCTATGTAAGATATATTTTTGATATATTAATATGTTGAACATTTTTTTTAAGTTAAACTTTACATTTATTTTTTATTTACAAAAATATTAAATCATTAGGAAAGAGTAACCAACAATAATAAATCAAGGGAAAAGCTCCCAACTTACAGGTTTATAGCCCCTGACACATTTGACACTAGGGCATCAAAAGAACAAGTACCCGTCACATTTGTAGATGTCATCTACATACCTCTTTGTCCCAGGGTTTGTCCTGAATTTACAAGCTGTTTTATCTGTTTTAAGCTGTTTATTCACTAAACAACGCAAAATTACCCAATTCTGACCGCAATGCCAATTCTCATATTTACTAAAGCCAAATACAGTCATGCCACGGTTGCTGTTACCACACACAGGATATTTTACCGGTTCTTAGAGTGGCCAGATTTAAAGTAATACAAGAGAAAAACAAAGTCAGGAATAGCCGTGGCCAGGAATACAGAGATACACAACAAACAATCAAGGTCAGGATAATAGAAATACACAGGTCAATAAACAAACCGTGTCAGTATACCAGAGGTTAATAGAGTCAAAACAAAGCCAAGGTCAATAACAGCAAATCACAAGAGAGTCACAGGGGCACTACATGTGTAACTAAACAGAAACCACGATTGGGCAATAAGTAAGGGCCTGAACAGGCTTGAAGTAGTTTTCTCATTGGTCCATGTCATCTCTGCAACGCCAAACAGGGTCGCCTGGATGACGTAGTCCCTTTTAGGGAGTGACATCATATTTTTCTAATTTATTTAAGGACATGTCCTTAGAGCGGGCAGCATCTTAACATCTTTGCAGAGGGAGGCATTCGCGGGACCGAAGGTAAGTCTTATTTTCCAATTTAGGCTGCACGGCCATATGGAGCATTTTGGCAGCGTAGTGCATTCTGCACGAGGCAGGGAGCGGCACAGGCGCCAGGTGCTGGTAAGTCTATGACAGGTCAGAACTCGATTGACCCAAAGAAATCTGCAGCAATCACATGGATGCATTTAGTGTCTGGATTAAAAGAAGTGCTTTCGCTTCCAAACTCTATATAAAGTATAGGATTGGAAGATTTACAAAGGAATAATAGCAATACAATTTGGAATCTAATGCATCCAGCAGAATGCACATTTACAACTTATTGTTCACTTGCTTTTATGCAAGTGAATGATAATTTTAAAGTGAATCTGTTATGACATATATAAGCTTGCAGTTTTAACAACCGGCAGTGCGGCCGGGCCCCCTGGAGTGATGGGCCCGGTCACAGCTGCGACCCCTGCGACCGCTGTATGTACGCCAGTGGATTAATATGTTCCAGACCCCCAAAAGTACAGCATTTTAACACACATTTTACAGTTTATTAATACCTTAAATGCAAAAAATCATACAGATAACCAATAAACACAATGTAAATTAAATGAAAATGTAACTTGCTGACAGAATGGAGCTGTTTGCTGATAGAATGGGGTTTTGTTTGAAGACAGAATGGAGCTCTGTTGGCTTTGTCTAGTGCTAAGAGGCCGATGTGTCATACCAACGAGGTTCCAAAGTGGTGCCATCGAGGTTAATGCTGTGTGATTTTGTTCTAATATCGAGTTTTGTTCTAATAAAGAGACTTTTTTTCTCAAATATTTTGTTTGGATACCGAATTGTTTGAGTACGGGAGCGTTCCAGAACCTAGGTTTCACTGTATTAATATATTTTCTATGTAAGATATATTTTTGATATATTAATATGTTGAACATTTTTTTTAAGTTAAACTTTACATTTATTTTTTATTTACAAAAATATTAAATCATTAGGAAAGAGTAACCAACAATAATAAATCAAGGGAAAAGCTCCCAACTTACAGGTTTATAGCCCCTGACACATTTGACACTAGGGCATCAAAAGAACAAGTACCCGTCACATTTGTAGATGTCATCTACATACCTCTTTGTCCCAGGGTTTGTCCTGAATTTACAAGCTGTTTTATCTGTTTTAAGCTGTTTATTCACTAAACAACGCAAAATTACCCAATTCTGACCGCAATGCCAATTCTCATATTTACTAAAGCCAAATACAGTCATGCCACGGTTGCTGTTACCACACACAGGATTTTTTACCGGTTCTTAGAGTGGCCAGATTTAAAGTAATACAAGAGAAAAACAAAGTCAGGAATAGCCGTGGCCAGGAATACAGAGATACACAACAAACAATCAAGGTCAGGATAATAGAAATACACAGGTCAATAAACAAACCGTGTCAGTATACCAGAGGTTAATAGAGTCAAAACAAAGCCAAGGTCAATAACAGCAAATCACAAGAGAGTCACAGGGGCACTACATGTGTAACTAAACAGAAACCACGATTGGGCAATAAGTAAGGGCCTGAACAGGCTTGAAGTAGTTTTCTCATTGGTCCATGTCATCTCTGCAACGCCAAACAGGGTCGCCTGGATGACGTAGTCCCTTTTAGGGAGTGACATCATATTTTTCTAATTTATTTAAGGACATGTCCTTAGAGCGGGCAGCATCTTAACATCTTTGCAGAGGGAGGCATTCGCGGGACCGAAGGTAAGTCTTATTTTCCAATTTAGGCTGCACGGCCATATGGAGCATTTTGGCAGCGTAGTGCATTCTGCACGAGGCAGGGAGCGGCACAGGCGCCAGGTGCTGGTAAGTCTATGACAGGTCAGAACTCGATTGACCCAAAGAAATCTGCAGCAATCACATGGATGCATTTAGTGTCTGGATTAAAAGAAGTGCTTTCGCTTCCAAACTCTATATAAAGTATAGGATTGGAAGATTTACAAAGGAATAATAGCAATACAATTTGGAATCTAATGCATCCAGCAGAATGCACATTTACAACTTATTGTTCACTTGCTTTTATGCAAGTGAATGATAATTTTAAAGTGAATCTGTTATGACATATATAAGCTTGCAGTTTTAACAACCTGGCTTGACTCAGGTTAAACAATAAAGTGTTTATTCCCTTTGGATACAGCCTCCGAATCTGAGGTACTGGCTAAGCTCTTTGATACTTACCCGGCATCAGAAAGCAGTATCCACACTATGCTGCAAGACGTAAGGACCACACTTCAAGCTGACTTCCACGCAATCACAGCTGACTTGCACAAAGACATACAAGCATTGGGAGAGCCCCCGAACAACCTATAAGGGAAGCTTGACGAGTTCTGTCCAGCACATAATGAAGTTGTGGGAAAAAAAACACATTAACTGAGGCTAACTATACATCCCATTAACAAAAGTAGCAGATGCTGAAACAATGTCAGGCTTAGAGGAATTCCAGAAAGTTTTACCAGAGAGGACCTACACCCTTACCTCCTTTCTTACTTCAAAGCTACATCACCAAGCCTGAAAGATCTAAACTGGCTGATTGATAGGGTCCATAGGTTGGCCAAACCATGGAAAATACCAGCAGACACTCCAAGAGACGTGATAGTGCGTCTCCACTATTTTTCCTCCAAAGAGGCGCACATAGCCGTAGCATGAAAACTGAGATCTTTTCCAGTGCCACTCATTTCATCAGCATGTTTTCTGACCTCTCCGCAGCAACTGTGTCTAAACACCCTGAATTTCCTCCATTTACCCAACTTCTCCACAACCACATGACTTGTATATGAGGGCATCCTATGAGGCTATTGATCTGGTGGAATGGTACCTTACACCAGATTCACTCCCCAGCTTAAGGCTAGAAAACCCTTACAGAGTGGAAAGAGAACTTCCATACCCCCCGAAAGCCTCCTCTCCATCTATAGTGGATCTTATCTGGAAAACGATACACAACCACAAACAGTCCAAATAGATCGCATGACCCATTGTCACTTCTCAAATGGACATCGAGAGAGATTTCTTTCAGCATACACGTTCAGTTAGGTTAGCATAACTACAACTCCATAGAACTGAATTTGGTGTCAGCCACCAAAATCACATTATCTATTATTTAATCTAACTTTGAATAGTTCTATTTTGTTTAACTTTAAAGTTATGGGATTGTACCACAATCTTATAACACAAAGCCTTAGCTGCCCAACTCTTGGTTACACTAGCATATCTCTGTAAGCTAACTTTTCTCACTTTGGAGACCCTCTAGGTGAGCAACTGTTAGATCGGGAAAAAAAACAATATAATGTTTAATACATTTCATACAATTATTACTGTCTACACTTTATATGCTTTATATTTGCTGTTACAATCACTATGCAAGGCTAAAGTTGTCAAAAACTGGTTGAATGTATATTTTTGTTTTCATGATTTTCTTGTCTTACAGCAGTCGAAGTCACATGAATGTATGATAATAAACTATTTAACGGAGGACAGCATTTATAGCAGGCTGCCGTTTCGTAGCTAGTGATGTTTGCTGACACTACTCACCACCAAAAGAGAGTAGCACTTACTCCATGGCTTTGGCTATGGCAACTAGGATTTTTTTTCCTGGCACCTGGGTGTTTGTCAGCCCATTCAGCCCCCAAGATGGCCAGCCCAAGGATAGTAAAGGCGGGCAGCCGACCGAGGGAAAGTGAAGGCTGGGGTGGCTCTGGAGGGAGAGTGAAGGGAGCTTTCATTTTGTTGCTCGGCTCCTTCGTGAACAGAGCTAATAGAACAACAAGAACAGCAAGACTACAGCAGCTCCACTGGACCCTAATGGAAACGATCACCTCCAACTCTCCTAAAGGTAGGTAGGCAGGGTGGACTTAAATTAAAATAAAACAAACAAATAATCATTTGTGAGTGTGTATCTATGTGTGTGTGTGTGTGTGTGTGTCTGTTAGTGTGTGTCATTGAGTGTGTTTGTCTAAGTGTGTGTATCTGTCAGTGAGCATGGGGAGTATGGGAAAGGTGTCCTTACTCACATTTTTTCCCACACCATGCAAGTCTCGCTGCAGTTGACCCCACCTCCAGTGGATAAAACCATCAATCTTGATGATCTCAGCCAATCCAATGCTTTGCCATAGAGATGCTATTGTTACTATTATTAATTACTATGGTTACTGTATAAATATATGAAATACAGTGTTACAGATTAACTGTAAGTTTGATATATTGTTTCGCTACTATCTCAATATGGAAAATGAATGCCGCAATGAGTAGCTAGAAAAGTTCGTAAGCTACTTAATTTGTATACAACGTACTATGCCTCAGATATTACACAATCATTTTTTCCCATTCTGTTTAACTTTGAAAAACGGTTTATATATGAAAAAACAAATAAGGGCAGGGCACACATACAGAGATCCTAAAGGCCATCTCCATCTCTAAAAAAAATATCTGCACAAACAAAGGTTGAAGAAATTAGAACCACGAAGGACATGATAGTTAGGATGGGAGTGTTATCTCTCCACTTGGTCATCTTGGCTTGAATGTTGGGAGATGGGAGTGTTGGCTTGAATGTTGGGAGAATGTTGGGAGTGAATGTTGGCTTGAATGTTGGGAGATGGGAGTGTTATCTCTCCACTTGGTCATCTTGGCTTAAATTACAGGATGAGGATCACCCAGGGAGCAGTAAATGGACTCTGGGACTGTAGAAGGGGTAGGTAGTCCCTTTCCTGTCCCCTGAGCTGTCTTATTCTTTGCTCTCTGCCTTTCCTGTCTCTTCCCTTGCCTTTCTTCTCTCTTCCATGTCCTCTCCCAGGTTGGGAGTCTGCCCTTTACCCTACCTTTCTCTGTTTGGTACAATAGTCCTAACAAAACACATCATCCTGAAGACTATGTCCGGGGCTTTCTTTGCTCCACTCAAGTTACATTATATTGCACTTTGAAAATAAAGATTGATGTGCACTATTTGTTTGTCATTTCTAGAAGCTGTTTTCAGGAGAAAAATATCAAAGGCAATATGGCTGCATTGCAAGAGAGAGAGAGAAAGTGAAGGAAGACAACACTACTTTCCTCCAGCACTATAGAGACAACTATAGAGACCCAAAGTTTGCCATCAACAGCAAGTCATTCAACTCATTCAGACTAAAAACTAGCAATTATTACTAACAAAAACATGTATGGTATTTTCCTGTTTTAATTTTATTTGTGTTGCAGCTATTACTTTTTGTAAATGTATTAATTGCCATAACAAGCAGATACGGTTTTCTTGGCCAATTGACATGCAAAATAGAAGTGTTTTGTGAATGTGCAAACCGCTGGATGCATTTGGTCCTGATTAATTTTTTTTAAATCAATGCTTTGTAAATAGTCTGAATCATATAATTATGTATATGTATACCTATATACGCGATAGTCATAAATAAATTAATCTCTAAATTAATTAAGCTAATTGTATTTGTCTTTTCTTTATTGGGGGGGGGGGGTGGGAGGTGTGCAGAATTCTGTTCAAATTCTGTTTTTTTTATGTAATTATTTTTGGTTTAAGTCATAGATACAGTTATGCCACACATATAAGCAATGCAGATAAGCATGTATATAAATAGCTCTATAGTCAGGTTCCTATATTTACTTGACAAGCTATGAATTTCATTTTTATAAAGCTATACTGTGTATGTATGCAAGTTTAAACTATATACATCTGAGGTAGTACTAACAGTGCTGAACCACAGATGGGCAACATGCTTCAAGGTGAAGTTTTACCTTTGTCAATCAAAGATTTATTGAGGCATAAAGTTAACAGACAAGACACAACAGGGGTGACATTAATTCAGAGACATTAAATGCGAATACAATAGGCATAGTTTGATCCCTGACAAAGGTGCTGCATTCAGCAGCGAAACGCACATCGGTATCTTTTTCACTTTATTTTTAAGCACTATGTATCAACTCACTTGTTTGTTCATGTTTAATTTGGGTTTGGGAATGGAAGGGTATTGAGGGATATTAATTGATTAAGTGCACTAAGCATAGTGAATGAGGCAGATTGAGGCTTCTAGGAGTGCAGGATAGTTATAATACACATATTTTTAATTGATGTTTTGTGTATAAATAGGAAAAATAGGACAAGGAAACTCATCAACCTCAGCTACCTCCTGAGCAACAGGCTGAAGGGCATGACCTAGCACCTGTCACAAAGCCTGATATCAGGTAGTTGATAAGGGAGATGAAGCAAATGTTTAATGCTGACATGAACCTGGCTCGGACAGAGATACAGTCAGTGCCACAAAGAGTCCAGGACACAGAGGAAGTCATCATGGATATTCGCCAAGAAGTGGAAAATGTGGGGGACACCCTATGCCAGCTGCAATCCACTAACTTAGTGCTCCAACTCAGACTAGACAACATGGAAAATCGAAATCGGCAGACGAACATCAAAATTCGGGAAATACCAGAATCTGTAGGTCCGACCGAACTACCTCACTATCTACGGAGGCTAACTGCAACACTGCTGCCGCACACTCACACCAAGAAGCTTGAATTGGATGGACATTTCTGCATCAACAAAGCTAAACAAGCACCACCTACAGCTCCGCGAGATGTAATTGTTCGCTGTCACTTCATCCTAGACAAACGTTGCATCCTAACAGCAGTCAGGGACAAGATTCCAGTGAACTTTGAGTCACCCAGACCCACCTTTTTTCAAGACATCACATTAAATAAACTGCAATGGTGAAAGTCACTAAGTCCCATAACCACCCAGCTTCAACACGCAAAGGTAGATTACCGATGGCTGATGCCAAGAACCCTAGCGGTGGTACAGAATTACACCATCCTCAAGCTCACATATATTTTGTAAGCCTCAGTTTTCTTGCTAGCTTTGGGACTCTCATCAGACACAAGGGCTCAGGTGACACATTCCACCTCCGTATCCCACATATGGGACCCAGAAAGAACTGTACCATTTACTCCCAGACGCGGCCCGAATAAAGAGGCATTGACTTAAGCAGAGATCGTGTAGAGGCATAGGGCTAATCTATTACTGCTAATACCATCCTACCCACTGTATATATGTCAGCCTATGTTTATTTCTTATGTTTTGTTTCTTGTATTGCTTTCCCTTACTTTTTTAAGTTAACTGAGAACCACGCATTGTGCCTTACTCTGTATAAGAGAGCAGTTCAGCACTTAAAATGAGCCACTGTTTTGTATATTTCTTGCCTGACTAGCTAACCCCCTGTGGCCCCCTTAGGTTAGGATTCGTAGCTTAACTTTGATCTGGTACGGCGGAGCTATATGATACAGCCTCTGCACGCTCCATGGGAGAGAATAAGGGCTTACACTAAATCCTCCCCGCTAAATCCAGAACACCATAACCCAACTAAGGAGACGTAAACAGGTGCCCAACAGTATTCTCCTAACCCCTGAATATAAATTTGCCTATACCAGGTCAGTTTCAGGTAGAGGGTGTGTTACGGATGATGTCAAGGGAGATCGGCGCTGGAGTTGGGTGAATAGTGACCGCAGTGTAGCAGTCTGGTGCAGACTGTCAGGTTGTGAATGGGATTTCAGTCTCTGGGATCGAATTCTGTTCTTACAGGCACCTGGTCCTGTTTTCATAGAGAAGTATTGTGGGCACAGCGAGCACATTTATTATACATTTAACACACTTATTTAAGACAGGTACCAAAATATAAACAGGAAGTGTGCCTGCTGGTTTTGTTCCGCCAAAATTGATAATCTCAGCCAATCCAATGCTTCTCCATGTATGGCAAATCACCACACTGCACCAATAAAAGTCTCTATATGAGCAGCATTTGATTGAGAACCAAGTCTAACTTGGTTCTCACAGGGGAGCACCTCTATTGGCTGACAGGAAGACAGCCACTAGATGTGTGCTTAACCTTGCAATGAAAAGATTACTGTTCCTACTAAGTGGCAATGTTTTTACATTGCTGAGTTAAAACAGAAGGGACACTGCACTCAAACCACTTAATTGACACACAGAAAGTTGTTTGGTTGCCTTTAATGTCCCTTTAAAACAAATTAATTCACATACATACCCAGTTTGGCTATTTTGACCTAGATTGTGTCAATTAGTTTTGTATTAACCAACAATTCATTTCCGCACAGAGCAACAGATACAATGAGAAATAAACAGAAGATAAATAATTGTAAAACAATGAGGACAGATAAACAGATGGAGGTTACAGGGATTGACATTCACTGTCAGAAATATGCAGTATTTATCAACACCGTAATTAACTATACAATTGTTTATACAAGTAACAAGCTGAAAACCAACAGCACCCACAGAGAGACCAAGTAAATATAAAATTGGGAACTAAAAGCTTCTTCTTACCTGGCTTTGATAATCTGCTCGTGGATTTCTTTTTTATTTTTCCTGCTGCTGAGAGAAGCACAAACAGGTTTGCAATATTACAGGGCTTGTTCTTTTTTTTCCTCCAGAGGTTGCTATGACACCACATGACTCACTGAACATAACACGAGCTATGTGAGCGCTGTAAGGTGAGGATTAAATTCCGTATATTCATCATTATATTGGGTTTCTGACCTGAGGCCTCAATTGTATTAGAACATAATAGGAACCTGAGCTGTAAAGCTCTTAGACCATTACAGTTAGAGCATTTGACGTTAGTATAAAATATTTCAGATTTGGTTCACAGGCATTTAGGGCTCAAAAAAAAGGTTCACAGGCATTCTTGGCTCCCAACAGTCCCACTTTTGGCAGGAAAGCCCTGATTCCAGGGTCCTGTCCCACCATCCTGATGTAGTTCCAAAGGCATTCGCAGCACATATTTATTAGGGTGTGCATTATTTTCATATGTTATTTTTCATTTTTATACAAGGTGAATATTTATTAAAAGGCTCTGTGTGGGGGATGAAGTGTTGTAGCTGTCTGCGTGTGATGTGTGTCTGACTGTGTATGATACATGTTTTAGCAGGACCAGATTTACATGTCAGGCGCCTGTAGGCACAAAATTCTAAGGCTCCCCCTGATCCCAAACCCCCCCAAAAAGACAGATAAATAAGTATAATGAATTTATAAACTGTTAAACTATGTATTTTACAAATAAGCTGAGGTATATACAATGTCGAGTTGGGACCTAACAAAATTTTGATATGTGCATTGATCCGCCTGTACGGGGTGTGGCAAGCCGACCTGAGAACCCACACGGTATACCTCGACCCCCAAAGGGAATTGGGTGTAACACTCAGTACAGTCGAATCGAACTATTGTTCGCTGTAGGGCGAAATTGGCTGATTCTATCTTCAAAACGACACTCTCTCTTCAAAAAAATTAGACAGCTCCAGGGAGACATTGTATGCTTGCAAGAGACACGCTTTCGTAAATCTGACCGATGCCGTTTTGATATAAAACAATTCCCATATTAATTTCATGCTACCTCTGACACAAAATCAAAGGAAGTGTCAACACTTATTAGCGGCCAAGTAACCTTTTCCTTAATTAAAAAAGTGGCTGACCCAAAAGGACGCTTTTTAATAATCATAGCCCTGATCAACGACGTCACGTATACAATAGCCAACGTATATGCCCCAAACGATCACCAGAGAGAATTCTTAATCAAGGTCCTAGCCAAAATCAATAGCACACATCAAGATTTCCTTATCTTGGGGGGGAATTCCAATTGCATCCAAGACCCTATACTAGACTCTACATCTGACATGAGACTCAAAACACTATCAAAGTTGGCCAGACAACTAACCTACCACTTTAACTCCTACAATCTCTACAACATCTGGAGGTCACAAAACCTTTCTGAAAAAAACATACAGATATTACTCCTCAGTACACAATTGCACACACCTAACGCAAGTCTCAGAATGTGAGATAGGTAAAATTTGGATTGTCGGACCACGCTCCAGTTATCTTCACAATATCAGACAAATTTGCCTTAAAAACCAAACCCCTATGGCGACTGAACAAATCGCTCCTCCAACCCACCCAATTCTACAAAAATATGTTGACAGAAATAGACAACTACTTCAACACCAATGACACGCCTATGATGTCCAATAGATACACTGTGGCAAACCCACAAGCAGTCGTGCGTGGCCAGTTCATAAAACAAGTCGCACACATCAAAAGAATCTCCCAGTCCTAAAAGATTTACAAGCTAGATCTAGGATCCCATACATTAAATCACACAAGAACGAAAAGGCCAATTCCCCTGAGGCCATTAGCAACGAATTTTCTTACTTCTACGAAAAACTATACAACATACAGAGAGATCCAGGACAAGATCATGCTACGGTAGGGGAGTCCGCCCCCTATCAAGACCACATCAACACAACCACACTCTCAGCCGACCAATGAGAATCACTGTCTAAACCAATAACCATAGGAGAAAACGAGGTAGCCATAAAAAATCTCCCTGCTAACAAAACAGCGGGCCCAGACGGGCTGTCCAACATTTACTATAAAAAAATTCCATATAAAACCTCGCCCTTCACTTACATTGTTACTATTTAACAATGCGATTCTCCAATCTAAATTACCCCAAGACATGATTACGGCAACGGTGGTTACCCTTCCAAAGCCAGGTAAACCCCCCACACACTGCAAAAACTTCCGACCCATATCCCTATTAAACTCAGATGATAAATTATTTGCCAAAATTATAACAAACAGAATGTCCGAAGCTCTTATGACACTAATTCACCCAGATCAATCCGGCTTTAGGAAGGGTAGACAGAGGATGGACAACACTAGGAGAGTACTAGACATTATGTACTAGATGCGTAAACAAGGGACGAAGGGACTACTGCTATCCCTTGACGCCGAAAAGGCGTTTGAAGCGGTGTTGAGGAAATACGATATGTAGTCCTCTACTGCAGCTCAGCGCTGGAAACTCCTGATAAAACCCGGTGTCCACACAAGCAAGGCACTGCACGGGCATGTTTGCATGTCTTGCCACCCCAGATGATTGAGTAATATATACACACATATTATATATATAGATTTATTATGTGTTTATATATTACTCAATCATCTAGGGTTGCAACACATAGCCGTACATATTACATGTGACAATACATGGCGCAGTGACTTATGGGGCTGGCATATATATTTTTTTCCAGGGCTACTTTGTATACCCAGTTCGGCCCTGTGCACGGGAGCCTAAGCACCTAGACGCAGCTCCACAATGGTCTTGTGTACACATACCTGCACAGAGCATAATGTAGGCCATAAAGATAGCCACCAACGACATAGGCTAGTGACCGCTTATTAGATTGAAAAGTTTAAAATACACATAAGGTATCAAGTATGCACCTGCTGTTATACAACCTGAGTGAAATGCCATAACCTTGTACCGTATGCTTGTAACCATTGTAACAACCTATTTTGATATTGTTTACTTGTACTGTTACACGAATCCTGTGTGTATGTGAATCACCGGAATAAAGAAATAAGGACATTTAAAAAAGAACATACCATTTTTTTTTGAATAGCCAAACAGCACCAAAAAGGTTAGCCTAAAATTGTTTTTAGATTCTTTCACTGACTGGATAATGGGCACTTCTGATCAGGGTTGGAGTCCTGCAGGAACTGCGTTTCTGCATTTTTTCCACAGCAGGAACGCTGTTCCCGTTGCTCCTGCAGGACCAGGGCTGTCTTTAACTGCAGCTGCCCCGGACCACCTCCCCATCTGATCCCTCACTATGAGAGTGGCATTGCCGCATAGTTAAGGACTTGGACTTACTTGCTCCTTCTCCCGACCTCCACTGCCCTTTGCATCACGCGGAGTCACGGCAACGCTGTGGTGAGCCCCGGGTCACAGCGGCCTCCTCCAAGAAAGAATTGCAGAGCAGCCTCACACGGTAACCACACACTCCTTCCGCCCGGCCTGAACCCAGAGCCTAGAGCACAGCACTGATCCTTGAGCCAGCTGAGTCTGTACTTCTGAACTGTAAGTATATATAATGGGAGCTTTACTTGTTTGATGGGGGTAAAAGGGCTGGGTGGTTGGAGGAGTGGTTGGAGAAGGGGGGAGGGGTGGGGGGATAGTATAGTGTTATCTGGGTATTAAAAAAAAAAAAAAAAAAAAAAGTAATCTGATAAATGCAAAACATTTCTGTCAGAAGTTGTGCATTTTAGTTTGTGCCCAGAATTAGAGAGACAATACATTTTACAGCTGAAACTGGTCCAGATAACATTTTTTACATGCCAGTATTTGCACATAATATAAGGATTCATGAATGTGCACTGTGTTTGAGAACCTGCAGGGCCTTAAGTCAGATAAGGAACACCTCTGACAAAAGTGGACTTAAAGAAAGACTCCAAACATGCTCAGCTTGTGGCAATCACTCAATGACTTAATCCCAAAATCCTCTTACAATATGGGCATCACCAGTGCATTCCTGGCACCATAACCACTACGTGAGCTGTAGTGGTTATGGTGCTTGGAGCATTCCTTTAAAGATAATTTTTGGGTGGGCTGGTGGAGAGGGTTGATCTTGGGTGAGTTCCCACACTTTTTCCCCAGGACTTGACCCCTGCGTCTGATGTTCTTCACTGTTTTAAATTCTCCCAGACTCCCAGTCTTTATCCAATATTGATGCTGCATTGCTGTGAAGCAAACCTTCTAGAGCCAGACAGACTCCCCCCAAAAATCTTATTTTTTGGGGCACAGTAAACCTCCCTTCCAACCTCCTCCCACCCCCCTGTCCTCTTCCACCACCATGATGCCAAGGAGGTATATGATCTTACAGAAGCAATCGTTACTGCCCAGCAAACTAGGAAGGGTTATAAGACCATTTCCAAATGCTTTAAAGTCCATCATTGTACAGTGACAAAGATTATTCAAAAGTGGAAAACATTCAAGACAGTTGCCAATCTTCCCAGAAGTGGACGTCCCAGCAAATTTAGCCCAAGATTAGACCATACAATACATGTCAGACTCTACAGGCCTCAGTTAGCATGTTAAATGTTAAAGTTCAGGACAATACAATAAGAAAAAGACTGAACAAGTATGGTTCGTATGAAGGGTTGACAGAAGAAAGCCTCTTCTCTCTAAAAAGAACATGGCAGAATGGCTTAAGTTTGCAAAGTTGCATATCGACAAACCACAAGACTTCTGAAAAAATGTTCTTTAGACAGACAAGACCAAAGTGGAGATGTTGGCCCATAATACTCAGCGCCACATGTGTCGAAAACTAAATACAGCATATGAGCACGCACCAACTGTCAAGAATGGTGGTGGTGATGACTTGGGCATGTTTTGCAGCCGCTGGACCTGGGAACCTTGCATTTATTGACTCGACCATGAACTTCTCTGTATACCAAAGTATTCTAGATTCAAATGAGAAATCCAGCAGTTCAAGCTTGGCTGAAATTGGGGTATGCAACAGGACAATGATCCCAAGTAAACCAGCAAATCTACAACAGAATTGCTGAAAAAAATACAGCTGAATAGCTGTGGTTGGACCTTAACAGAGCTCTGCATAAATAAAGGCCAGCAAGCCTCAATGAACTGAAGCAACGTTGTAAGGAGGAGTGTGCCAGAATTCCTCCACAAGATGTGAGAGACTAAAGTCATACAGAAAATTATTACAAGTTATTGCTGCTAAAGGTCGTTCTACAAGCTAATGAATCAAATGGTGCACTTACTTTTTTAAACATGCCTTGTCCATTTTGGCTTTATTTTTGTTAAATAAATTAAGTGACATGGTGTAATATGTTTTGTGGTGTTGTTCATCTGAGGTTGCATTTATCTCATTTTAAGACCTCCCAACAGAACAGATGACTGTTACCATATATACTCGAGTATAAGCCGAGTTTTTCAGCACATTTATACTCGGCTTATACTCAAGTCAATGTCTGTATTATGGCAATTTACATTGCCATAATACAGACAATGGGGCTGTGTGCGGTTACTTACCTCTCCTGCAGCTCCTGTCAGCCCTCCTCCTCCGCGGCGGTCCGTTCAGCACCTCTGTCAGCTCCCAGTGTAAGTCTCGCGAGAGCCGCGGGGTCATAGTGCGGCTCTCGCGCGACTTACAGTGTGAGCTGACAGAAGAGCTGCACGGACCGGCGCGGAGGAGAAGGGAGCTGACAGGAGCTGCAGGAGAGGTAAGTGCTCTCTGCCAGCCTCCTTCTCCCCCCCCCACTGAACTGCCAATGCCACTGGACCACCAGGGAAGGAGAGCCCCCCTCTCTGCCATGTATCAAGCAGGGAGGAGGGACGAAAAAAAAATAATAATAATAATAAAATTGTAATAAAAATAATAATAAACATAAATAAATAATAATATAACAAAAAAATTTAAAATAATAATAATAAAAAAAATATTAAAAATGCCCACCCCCCACCAAGGCTCTGCATCACACTCTGCATCACACACACACACACTGCACTCATACACACACTCACTGCATTCACACACACACACACACACACTGCACTCATACACACACACTGCATTCATACACACACACACTGCACTCATACATACACACTGCACACACGGCACTCATACACACACTGCACTCATACACACACACTGCATTCATACATACACACTGCACTCATACACACACTGCACTCACACACACACTGCAGTCATACACTCACTGCACTCATATACACTGCATTCATACATACACACTGCACTCATAAACACACTGCACTCATACACACACTGCACTCACTCATACACACTGCACTCATACACACACACTGCATTCATACATACACACACACACACTGCACTCATACACACTGCACTCATACACACTGCATTCATACACACACACTGCACTCATACACACACTGCACTCATATACAGACACACTGCACTCATACACACACACTGCATTCATACACACACACACTGCACTCATACATACACACTGCACACACTGCACTCATACACACACTGCACTCATACACACACACTGCATTCATACATACACACTGCACTCATATACACACTGCACTCATACACACACTGCACTCACACACACACTGCAGTCATACACTCACTGCACTCATATACACTGCACTCATACACACACACTGCATTCATACATACACACTGCACTCATAAACACACTGCACTCATACACACACTGCACTCACTCATACACACTGCACTCATACACACTTCACTCATACACATTGCACTCATACACACACACTGCATTCATACATACACACACACACTGCACTCATACACACTGCATTCATATACACACACTGCACTCATACACACACTGCACTCATATACACACACACTGCATTCATATACACACACACTGGATTCATTATATACACACACTCAATTAATATAATTTTTTTAGGATCTAATTTTATTTTGAAATTTACCAGTAGCTGCTGCATTTCCCACCCTAGTCTTATACTCAAGTCACTACGTTTTCCCAGTTTTCTGGGGTAAAATTAGGGGCTTCGGCTTATATTCGGGTCGGCTTATACTCGAGTATATACTGTATTATGTCCCGATATGTAAAACCATAGAATTCAAAGAGTGTGTACTTTTTTTCTCCATAACTGTGTATATATATATATATATATATAGAGAGAGAGAGAGAGAGAGCATACAAGATTCAGCGCACTCACATATTCACTAAACAGCAATTTCAGAGCTCACAGAGCACACAAATATGTTTGATTTTAAAATACCTAACCTAGGCAAAAATAATAGAGGTTTAGTTACAGCATATAATCATACATTGCATAAGCCTGCCACAATGCCATTCTTTGCAGGTTCTACTCAGCAACCTTATGCCTGTGCGCGTGCGAGTCTGTAAGTATGTGTGTATCACAGGTACACATACTTATCTGCTCCATTACTAACAAATTAATTCATGTGGCCAGCTGTGGTGGTAAAGGTGCTTGGAGCAGTCCTTTAATCCCTTATTATCTGGCTGACTTTACAATTCTGAGATGAGAAAGGCCCAAATGGAAGTAGTCCTGCTGAGACACTTGCAGTCCTTGTGTATTGAAGTTACTTTAAAAATCACCTGTCACCGGGTGCCAACAAGTTATAAGTGCCCCAAATGGAGCTTATATATTAAGTAAAGCTTCATTTTTAATTCACTTGTTTAAAAAATAACACTATTGTCTGAATGGACAAATTAACATGAATAAAACATCTTGCCTGTTTCCTTTGTAATACTAATAAATGTGAAATCATGCATGTATTATTCTGCACTATACTGCCCACAAAAATCCTATTCTGCTGTATTACCACATACACTTGGAAACAGTCTGACAAATGCATGACACGTCTCCTTTATAGAAAAGGAGAGATCCCCGTTAACATTCAGGTATACCACTAGATGGCACTAAAACTCACTATATACACAGAAAAAAAAGTTAGTTTTTTTTTTCATTTAAAATTCAGCTACAAAGTATTACAATTGGCAAGCTGTAGCGGAATAGACCTTCTTACAGTACCCTTATGCCACTACAGGCTGTCCGTATTCCCTTTTCCCGTTGTCCACTATTGTTGGGGCTTGCAGTCCCTGTATGAGATATGCCTCCCTATTTTCTACCACTGTTTTTGCCTTTTTGTGGACTTAGGCAGTTACTCTTCGAACTCCCGAAATCTCAAAGCATTCGAAATGAAAGCAGAACAACTGGCGGCAGCCATCTTGTTTTGTCAAACGCATCCAGCGGTGTTTGGTCATCGAGTGCATGGAACTCAAATCGTACACTTCATGGAATGGACTCTTACCTTCCATGGATGTTCGTCTATGCGAACGGGAGTTGAACGGCATTTGGTGGGAATAAGCTCCCAAACCAGAAACAAACACATGACTAAGTGCCATACGAACTCTCTACGTTCGGTATTTTGAACATTACTTTGAATCCCCGAAGTAGACCGGCCACACAGCCTGATTCTCTGGAACTCTTTTGGGCATGGGACCATGCGTGCGGTCGGTCAAAATGTGACTTCCATACAATTTCTGGGTGATCTTTGGATATGTTGGTCACCCAGATCAGGGCTATTGTGGGGATACTGTGTATTTTCGGGGTGCTTTGGTCTTTTGTAAAATGTGTTTTTTCCTGCCTGCAGATAATTGGGTTAATACATTATCTGACTCAATTATCTCCCAGGCAGAGGGGAGGGATTGTATGCTATGTATGGGAGTGTCATTCATTGGAATACTGTCTTATTGGTCTATGAATATTGTCACTCAGGTGCATGTGGGCGTACCCATTGCACGGGGATTCTCATAACAGGCCAGCTGTGGCTCCATTAAAACCAGTTATACCCCCAGAGCTGAGTGTCATCCAATTGCTGAGGTGGTCGATTCTTGGAGTATTTTCCTGTATTTGGCTTCCTTGGAATATTCTACTTGCTCCTGAGTACATCTTGGAGTACCAGCGGAGCAGAGTCCCTGCTAGGACTAGCTCTCCGATACGCAAGCTTTGTCTAATTAATGCTGTTTACTTCAATTAATAATATTACATGATAACCCCTTAATGATGGATGCAATTGTCCAAGTTCTGAACGAAAACAAAACCTAAGATTTGAGCTATATGTCGCTTACCACTTCTTTCATATTAACTGCATACACGCTTATTATGTCTAATTGTTTCTGGAGAAATAGGGCTTTCATTTCACATCAAATAAATATATATGTGTGTATATATATATATATATATATATATATATATATATATATATATAAATTAATTTTAATAAAATCTAGAAAAGTGTAAGAAATTAAGAAATGGTGTCATTTTCCAAGTTCTGCATGGGGTTTCAACTGTAAATGTCATAACACTGTTAAATTTTACTGAAATAAAACACATATATTTGCATGCTGCGATGTCCCACAAATACAATGATGCCCCCCCCCCCCCCCCCCCATGTTTTTGAAAGTTACAGGGTCAAATAAAGAGCTTGCCCATTTTCAGTTTTTACACAAAATATATGTTTTTTGCATTTTTCACAAAAAAAAGCAGCTTCCTTTTCACTGGTAATATCATCAGCATTATACGTTTTACTGCTCTAGTTTGTATTCAGTGATGTCTTGGGTACAACAGTATTTCACATCTACAGGTTTTGTGGTGTTTTGTATTTTTCAAGTTGACATCTCCATATCACGGGGGAAGATGCATATCATCTCTTGAAGGATTAAGGCCTCAGAGGGCTTCCTGGACCTGTTGTTTCCACACAGAAATACTTATCACAGACCCATTCTACAATGACACAGAAATTTGCAGAATATGATGATGAAAGTTGTAGCACAAATATCAATATTATTCAACAGGCTGGATGATGACACCACAGTGATGCTGCCAGAGTTGCAGTTACACTTCAGGCAGCAGAGAGATTAAGGACACTCCAAATACAAAACAAATTTAAAAAAGTGTTCAGTAGATATACCCCAAATGAAAGAGTCTTACTCCTCTTAGACAGGGTATAAAGCGTATGGTATTAAGTTGATCATTTTTTACCTTGTTTTTTCAAAATCTACTCTGAAGCTTAATAAGATGCCCACGCATAATGGCCTTGAAAGCACACCAATTCTTAATTGGCAAAGTGTCCTGTAGATTGTTGTCTAAGAAGAAAAATCCTATTTTCTGTTTCAAATATTCATAATTGCTTTCATATTTCATTAAGCTTCCAAATAGATCTATTTAGTTGTGGATACCTATTTTATATGTCCATATTTATTATGCTATGATCTGACCACACATTGTCTATTATCACTATTGCTTTAACTTCCTCAATAAGAAGTGAGTTTCCCCTGATCATATCAATCCGTGCGTAAGAAATATAAATTTTGGAGTGATGGGTATAATCCCTGTCAAAAGGGTGGATTAATCTCCTTATCTCAAACAAGTTGTATTGATTTAGAATGTTGTTCAAAAATTTAGCTTGTTTCATAACTAATTTATTTACTTTAATACCTTCAGGCATTTTTTTGTCTAGAGTAGGATCTAAAATAGAATCAAATCTCCTGCGATTATACAAATACCTTCTTTAACTTCCTCCATTTTATCTAGAATATATCTTTTATATTCCAGTCAGAGTAATATTTGAAAAATAAACATCCACCGGGGTATATTTGATGTCATTGATTAGACATACATAGTTAATTAGCTGAAAAGAAACTTGCGTTGCGTCCATCAAGTTCAGCTTTCCTCTCATATGTTTTTGCTGTTGATCCAAAAGAATGCAAAAAACCTTCCAAAAAAGCGCTTCCAATTTTGCAACATACAAGAAATTCCTTCTTGACCCCAAAATAGCAGTCAGATGTCTCCTTGGATCAAGCAGCTATTACCCCACTAATTAGAAATGATATCCTTCTATGTTATGTTTTTGCAAGTACCGTATATACTCGAGTATAAGCCGACCAGAATATAAGCCGAGGCCCCTAATTTTACCCCAAAAAACTGGGAAAACTTATTGACTCGAGTATAAGACTAGGGTGGGTAATGCAGCAGCTACTGGTAAATTTCTAAATAAAATTAGATCCTAAAAAAAATTATATTAATTGAATTTTTATTTACAGTGTGTGTGTATGAGTGCAGTGCATGTGTATGAGTGCAGTGTGTGTATGTATGAATGCAGTGTGTGTGTATGAGTGCAGTGTGTATGAATGCAGTGTGTATGTGTACGAGTGCAATGTGTGTGTGTGAGTATGAGTGCAGTGTGTGTATGAATTCAGTGTGTGTGTGTGTGTGTGTGTGTATGTGTATGAGTGCAGTGTGTGTGTGTGTGTGATGCAGAGTGTGATGCAGAGCCTTGCTGGGGGGGTGGGCATTTTTATTATTTTTTTTTAATTATAATAATTGTAATTTTTTTTTGTTATATTATTTTTTTATTATTATTTTTTATTTATTTTTTAATATTATTAATTTTAATATTTTATTTTATTATTTTTTTCGTCCCTCCTCCCTGCTTGATACATGGCAGGGAGGGGGGCTCTCACTCCCTGGTGGTCCAGTGGCATTGGCACAATAACCAATATGTGAGCGCTAAAATCCCATGCAGATAATATGGCAGCGTTCAAAAATACAATGCACAGAAAATTGTGAAAAGCAAAACAATAATTACCAAAAAGAACGCGCTAAATAAATCTGTAAATACAAAGAAACAAATAATGGTGCTGACCATCTGGTAATAGTAATATGGGGAAAAGGAGTTATATGAAAAAAACTCACATGTCCCAGAGCCCTATCACCCCTGGCTCTGGGTTTGAAATGCTCCTTGGGAGAGGGGATATTCCCACACTGCAGGGTAATCCAGAGGGTATGTCCACTGATGATTCTGTTGTGCTGTGTATAAAAGGAAGAAGGGCAGGACCCCCAATTGAATAATATCACAATTAGGTTTATTGTACAAAATAGGTTAAAAACCCTTACTTTGGATGTGGTGGGTATGAACTCGCAGAGTCACCCACATAAAGGCATAAAACACATATACTCGAAAACGCTTCCTGGTTGTAGTCCGGTCACGTGATCGCTTCCGGGTCCGCCCTCCAATGACGTCCGTGTGACGCGTTTCGCCCGCCTCCACAGGCTTCTTCCGACGACGTCATGGGGTTCCAGTCTTCTTTTTAAGTTCATAGTGCCGCCCTTCTCTCACCCCATTGGCCGGGGGGCGTGGTTTCGCACAATCTTTTTTCAATCATTCAATTACACAATTGTAAACTTCATTCCACTAAAATAGACTTAACCCCTTCCAGCAACCACACTAAATTAATTATATTCAGTGCCACATATTAAAAACAGAATCATCAAAGTGATATTAATCACAGTTATTTCAAATATATACATAGACCATATCTATAATAATTTAGATATGGTCTATGTATATATTTGAAATAACTGTGATTAATATCACTTTGATGATTCTGTTTTTAATATGTGGCACTGAATATAATTAATTTAGTGTGGTTGCTGGAAGGGGTTAAGTCTATTTTAGTGGAATGAAGTTTACAATTGTGTAATTGAATGATTGAAAAAAGATCGTGCGAAACCACGCCCCCCGGCCAATGGGGTGAGAGAAGGGCGGCACTATGAACTTAAAAAGAAGACTGGAACCCCATGACGTCGTCGGAAGAAGCCTGTGGAGGCGGGCGAAACGCGTCACACGGACGTCATTGGAGGGCGGACCCGGAAGCGATCACGTGACCGGACTACAACCAGGAAGCGTTTTCGAGTATATGTGTTTTATGCTTTTATGTGGGTGACTCTGCGAGTTCATACCCACCACATCCAAAGTAAGGGTTTTTAACCTATTTTGTACAATAAACCTAATTGTGATATTATTCAATTGGGGGTCCTGCCCTTCTTCCTTTTATACACAGCACAACAGAATCATCAGTGGACATACCCTCTGGATTACCCTGCAGTGTGGGAATATCCCCTCTCCCAAGGAGCATTTCAAACCCAGAGCCAGGGGTGATAGGGCTCTGGGACATGTGAGTTTTTTTCATATAACTCCTTTTCCCCATATTACTATTACCAGATGGTCTGCACCATTATTTGTTTCTTTGTATTTACAGATTTATTTAGCGCGTTCTTTTCAGTGTCATTGGCAGTTCAGTGGGGGGGGAGGGGGACTGTCAGAGAGCACTTACCTCTCCTGCAGCTCCTGTCAGCTCCCTTCTCCTCCGCTCCGGTCCGTGCAGCTCCTATGTCAGCTCACACTGTAAGTCTCGCGAGAGCCGCACTATGACCCCGCGGCTCTCGCGAGACTTACACTGGGAGCTGACAGAGGTGCTGAACGGACCGACGCGGAGAAGGGAGCTGACAGGAGCTGCAGGAGAAGTAATCGCTCGCTGCCAGCCCCCAGTCTGTATTATGGCAATGTAAATTGCCATAATACAGACATTGACTCGAGTATAAGCCGAGTTGGGGTTTTTCAGCACAAAAAATGTGCTGAAAAACTCGGCTTATACTCGAGTATATACGGTATTTATCCAATTGCAGTTTGAACATCTGTAATGACTCCAAAACCACCTCTTCGGGCAGAGAATTCCATATCCTTATTGCTCTTACTGTAAAAGAAAACCTTTTCTTTGCCTTAGATTAGATCTCCTTTATTCCAGCCTAAATGTGTGACCTCGTGTCCTATGTATAGCCCTGTTTATGAATAGATTTCCAGATAAAGGTTTGCACTCGCCGCGAATGTATTTGTATAACGTTATCATAACCCCTCTCAGGCGCCGTTTTCCCAAACTAAACAGATTTATTTTTTTTTACCTTTCTTGATATTTTTCTTTAGAACAGGTGCCCAAAATTGCACAGCATATTTAAGGTGTGGTCTTACCAGCGATTTATAAAGAGGCAAAATTATATTTCATCCCGAGAGTTTATGCCCCTATTTATACATGACAAACCTTACTGGCCTTAGCGACTGCAGATTGACATTGCATATTGCTGCCTAATTTGTTGTCTATAACAATTCCCAAATCCTTCTCGTGTGTGGTTATCCCTAGTTCACTACCATTTAGGGTGTAAATTGCTTGTGCAGTCTTAACCCCGAAGTGCATAACTTTGCATTTCTCTACGTTAAATTTAATCTGCCATTTTAGTGCCCAGTCCCCCAATCTATCCAAATCCCTCTGCAGCAAAGCAATATCCTACTAACATTTTATTACTTTACAAAGTTTTGTGTCATCTGCAAACACCGATACATGGCTTTATTATTATTATATTTATATAGCGCCATCAAATTCTGTAGCATTTTACAATGGGTGGACGAACAGACATGTAGTTGTTACCAGACAAGTTGGACACACAGGAACAGATGGGTTGAGGGCCCTGCTCAATGAGCTTACATGCTAAAGGGAGTGTGGTAAAATGACACAAAAAGGTAAGGATAGTATTAGACTAGTGACAGTTACAGAAGAGGAATCAGTCAGGAGCTATTAACAGTTTAATTGATACGCTTTTATGAAGAAGTGGGTTTTTAATGATATTTTGAAAGAGTGGAGACTAGGTGAGCATCTAACGGAGGAGGGAAGCGAGTTCCACAGTTCAATGCCTATTTCAAGATCATTTATAAATATGTTAAATAATAGCAGTCCCAAAACAGAACCCTGAGTGACACCACTTACCACTTTTGTCCAGCCTGAAAATTTACCATTAATGACAACTCGTTGTACTCTATCCTTAAGCCAATGTTCTACCCAAGAACAAGAATATTTATCTAGACCAATTTCTTTTAGTTTGAAGACTAAACTATTGTGAGGAACCGTATCAAATGCCTTGGCAAAATCCAAGTAGATCACATCCACTGCAACACCCTGATCTATATTTCTACTCACTTCTTCGTAGAATGCAATTAGGTTAGTTTGACATGACCAATGTTTCATAAAACCATGCTGATTATTGTTAATAACATAGTTCTTCCCAATGAATTCCTGAATATTATCCCTTAATAGCCCTTCAAATAATTTCCCAATTACAGAAGTTAAGCTCACAGGTCTATAATTTCCAGGCAAGGATTTTGAACCCTTTTTAAATATAGGAACAACATCTGTCTTCCTCCAATCCCCCGGTACAATACCTGAAACAAAAGAATCTTGAAAAATTAAATACAGAGGTTCACTTATTTCCCCACTTCTCCTTAAATCTCCTTAAATACTCGTGGGTGAATACCGTCAGGCCCCAGAGCTTTATTTCCATTCATTTTCTTTAATAGCTTTAGCACCTTGTCTCGAGTTATCCAATCACAAGTTATCTGCAAGTTTTTTAGATATCTCTTGCCATAGGATCCTGATTAATACATACTGAATAAAAATAGTTATTTAAAATTTCTGCTTTTTCCCGGTCTTCATTAGCTAACAAACCCAACTCTGTTTCCAGTATACCTACACTTTTATTTTTTGCTTTTATAGAATTGATGTACTAGAAAAAAAATTGGGGGTTGGTTTTGCATTCTATGGTTATCAATTTCTCATTTTCTAGTTTAGCCACTTTAATTGCCTTTTTGCAAGCGTTATTGGCTTCCTTATATCTTATATAGGATGCCTCTGATTATTTCAATTTAAATGCTTTAAATGCCCTTTTCTTATTTTTAATCTCTTGTTTTACTTCTCTACTAAGCCACATTGGTTTTAATTTGTTTCTTTTATATTTATTACCCAATGGTACATACTGAGAAATCTACCTTTCTAATATTTGAATAGTTTCCATTTATCCTCAGTGTTTTTATCACTAAGGAGTTTATGCCCACAACAATCAGATAGCGTCCCTCTACATCTAAGTATTGATAAAGTACGTTTACTTGCAGTCTTTTTGAGAAGAGGATAGCAACTCCGCAAGACTTTTTGCTTTGTTTAGAGGCAGTTATCAGCTTTGGATATTTTTGAGATTTCCAAATCATTCTATTGCATTTCCTCCAGTGAATTTCTTGAAGGACAGCTAGGTCTACCCTTTCTTTTGTCAGATGAGTTAAGACTATAGACCTTTTGTGAGGTGAATTTAGCCCCTGTGCATTGACCAATAACATTTTAACCAGAGCTCTGCCGCCAAACAATACAAAAACATTAGAAGACATTCTACACCCAAACACAAAAAAGGATCCACATCTGATCCACCTTTCGTTCAACAAATGTAAAAACTTTAGGGCATATGGCCCTAAGTTCAATCTCCGTAAGGGAAACCCATTACAAAAAAAGCATCTCATTCTAAGATGTAAAGTGTGGGACTGAACACTGAAAGATACCGAGCGGGGAGGATTAGATATACTATATACTCATAAAAATAAAGTAATATACAGTAAATAGATAAGAAAACAAATATTGCTAACGTAATATCTATATGTATATATCCACACGTTCATACATGTGCGTAAATACATAAACATCTCTACATATGATCAGTACTATTCAGTTGGAATTCGTTAAATTGTTCCTGTCTTAAATAGGAGTTTTATAACTGTATAAATATTTTTTCTGATATTATCGGCCAATATTCCAATTTTTTGTAAGTATCGGTATCGGCTGATAATCACGTAATCGGTAATACCGATTCTGAGGTGGGCCGGTGCGTCCATAAGGTGGCAACAGCCCCGAGAGGGGAGGGGGGCACTAGACTGGTGTGACCAACAGGAGGTGGGCGCACAGAGCTCCCTCCTGCCAGTCACTCTGTGAAGCGTGGCTGAGTGGAGCAGTGCACACCGCAGTACAGGAACTTATGTTACCTGTAGCCAGTCGGACTGAAAGGAAGTGCTCACTGAGAGAGCACTTCCTGTCAGTCCAGCCGGGTACAGAAGACTGAATCTCCTGTACTGCGGGAGACAAGAATACTATGGGGGAGAAGGGAAGAACACTATAAGGAGGAAGAACACTATGGGGGAGGGGGGAAAAGAACACTAGGGGGGAGAGAAAGAAACATTTAGGGAGAGCACTAAGGTACAGGGAAGGGAAGGGGAAAGGAACACTGGGGTGGGGGAGGTCACTAAAAGATAAGGGAGAGGAACATTAAGGGAAATGGGTTGAGGGTGGGGGGAGTTCCAGTTCCAGTCTTCGTGCCTAGACATCCTAGTCAGCTGCTGTCCGAACTCGCTATTCTTCTTTCAAGACCATTAGCGTCCAGCAAGTCAGCGTGGATTTAGCCTTGCTTGTCATCGTTTCATCCCCGCCGCGGTATCTGTCCGCCCCTACCTCAGAATGCGTGTATGGCGTGCAAATGTGCTACGTCATCGCGCATCCCCAAAATCCATGTGATTTTAGATGTTCCCGCAATTTTTGCTGTGATGAGATCTTCCATTACAATACAGCCCTTCAGTAACCTATGCAGAGACTCCACAAAGCTGTTTGCTCCTTCCCTCTGGTGCTGTAAAAATTAAACATATAGTTAAAACTCACCAAATCGTAACCAGAAAGCATATTACAATCTACATATTTTATATTATTAGAAACTACAATTTCCATGTTGAGGATTGGAGGAGTAGAATAGAAAGAATGATAGAGCGCTTTTAATTTTGACTTAAAGCATCTCTGTGACACCCACAAATTAAGACAAAATAGAGACAACTTTATCCGAAGTTTTTTTCCTACTCTTGACACAAGGCAGAGCTACCTGAGATACCCTTATGCATGCCTGTGAGCAGAGCACTTCCGTTGGCTCCTGGCAGATTAAGCGCCAGGAGCTGAAGAGGACCTTGAGAAAGAAGATGCATACAAAGGACATTTTAAGTCAAGTAAAAATTATCTTCACCTGTTTTCCATGGCCACTGGAATACAAGTGGAACAGTGACCATCTGGGGTCTTTGCATAATATGCAAAATACATAAATAAATATCATCAAAAGATGAAGTACTTTAGCGGTCTGTAGTAATTTCAGAACTGGGTACAATGCAAAAGAGGGTTCCGTTTTATGAACCTGGTGAATTCCTGCAGAGCCGCCAATCATAGATGATACACAACGGTCCTCTTGTTAAACAGAACAACGGTTTCCACCCCGAACTGGGCTACCATATCTAAAATACAGAAAATGAACTTAGTGTATAATGTTTTAAACTGCCTCCTTCATCAAACTCAGAAATTGAATCTGGAATGGAGAAAACAGTCTAACGCAGGCATGTCCAAAGTCCAGCCCGCGGGCCAATTGCGGCCAGCGTTCCGGTTTAATACGGCCCCACAGGTAGTTTGGCTAATCTACCTGTTGTGGCCCCCAGTGAATCTCCGCGTGCCGCTCAGGACCCCTGGGATCTCTGGATCTTTGCGGTTCTAAGCGTTGCTCAGGTGCAGTGACCTCAGTCTGTATTCTTACAATCTCTTGGACGTCATGGGATTCGCGGGATTTGGTTCCTTCTCCCTGCAGAGAATCGACAGAATAAAATGGGGCAGAATACAGAGGGGCAGACTAAAGAGGGGCAGACTACAGACTGTGTACAGAGGTGCAGACTGGCAGAATACAGAAGGCAGAATAAAGATTGGCAGACTAAAGAGAGAAGGTACAGAGTAAAGAGAGAAGGGACAGAGTAAAGAGACAAAATAAAGAAATCTCAGACAGAAGAGATGAAATGAAAAGTATGCCGTTTGCAATAAACTTTGCAAAAAATAGTTAATTTGCATTACATTTTAATGGTTCAAAGAATGTCAGGCAAAATGGTCACGCATGTTCACTTAATCAAATGGATCCCGATAAGTATAAGCAGTGTTTAGGGCTTTAGGTGATACAGTCAGTGGCGAACACACAATCCACAGGGGCCTTGGTGCGAAACTGATCCATGGCCGCCCTCTCAACAGATACACACACACATACAGACAGACACACACACATACAGAGACATATACATACACACATACACAGAGAGACACACACACACACAGATACACACAAGACACATATACATACACACATGCATACACATATACACACAAACACACACGACACATACATACAGACACACATATACACACAAACAGACACATACATAAAAAGACACATACACACATATACAAAATGTTCAAGCCACCCTCCTGTTTCCTACCTTTTAAGATCAGGAAGGTGACTTTCCTTGGAGTCCAGTTGTGGCTCAGGTTGATGGGAGTCAGAGTTCCCACTCTGACTCCCTCCTCTCCTTTCTCCCGCGCGGCTCTCTGACAGCTGGGAGGAGTGACCGGGGCAGTAACTTCCTCCCAGCGTGTGATGTCATCACAGGGGACTCGGTCACACTGTTAAAGCGCCCAGCGCTAACCGGGCCCCCTGAAAATCCATACCCATCAGGTGGCCCGAACAGCATGGGCCACCCGATGGACCCCATTAAACACTGGAGCCACAAAACATGATGGCAGGCACTCGGTTGCAAGGGGTGTGCAGCTGCGACCCCTATATGTACGCAACTGGTGACAGTATAAGCAGTGTTTAGGCGATAGGATCACAGTGTAAGCAGTGTTTAGACGATAGGATCACAGTGTAAGCAGTGTTTAGGCGATAGGATCACAGTGTAAGCAGTGTTTAGGCGATAGGATCACAGTGTAAGCAGTGTTTAGGCGATAGGATCACAGTGTAAGCAGTGTTTAGGCGATAGGATCACAGTGTAAGCAGTGTTTAGGCGATAGGATCACAGTGTAAGCAGTGTTTAGGCGATAGGATCACAGTGTAAGCAGTGTTTAGGCGATAGGATCACAGTGTAAGCAGTGTTTAGGCGATAGGATCACAGTGTAAGCAGTGTTTAGGCGATAGGATCACAGTGTAAGCAGTGTTTAGGCGATACGGTCACAGTGTAAGCAGTGTTTAGGCGATACGGTCACAGTGTAAGCAGTGTTTAGGCGATAGGATCACAGTGTAAGCAGTGTTTAGGCGATACGGTCACAGTGTAAGCAGTGTTTAGGCGATAGGATCACAGTGTAAGCAGTGTTTAGGCGATACGGTCACAGTGTAAGCAGTGTTTAGGCGATACGGTCACAGTGTAAGCAGTGTTTAGGCGATACGGTCACAGTGTAAGCAGTGTTTAGGCGATACGGTCACAGTGTAAGCAGTGTTTAGGCGATACGGTCACAGTGTAAGCAGTGTTTAGGCGATACGGTCACAGTGTAAGCAGTGTTTAGGCGATACGGTCACAGTGTAAGCAGTGTTTAGGTGATACGGTCACAGTATAAGCAGTGTTTAGGTGATACAGTCACTGTGTAAGCAGTGTTTATGTGATAAGGTCATAGTGTAAGCAGTGTTTAGACGATACGGTCACAGTGTAAGCAGTGTTTAGGAGATACAGTCACAGTATAAGCAGTGTTTAGGTGATACGGTCACAGTATAAGCAGTGTTTAGGTGATACGGTCACAGTATAAGCAGTGTTTAGGTGATACGGTCACAGTATAAGCAGTGTTTAGGTGATACGGTCACAGTATAAGCAGTGTTTAGGTGATACGGTCACAGTATAAGCAGTGTTTAGGTGATACGGTCACAGTATAAGCAGTGTTTAGGTGATACGGTCACAGTGTAAGCAGTGTTTAGGCGATACGGTCACAGTGTAAGCAGTGTTTAGGTGATACGGTCACAGTATAAGCAGTGTTTAGGTGATACAGTCACTGTGTAAGCAGTGTTTATGTGATAAGGTCATAGTGTAAGCAGTGTTTAGACGATACGGTCACAGTGTAAGCAGTGTTTAGGAGATACAGTCACAGTATAAGCAGTGTTTAGGTGATACGGTCACAGTATAAGCAGTGTTTAGGTGATACGGTCACAGTATAAGCAGTGTTTAGGTGATATGGTCACAGTATAAGCAGTGTTTAGGTGATACGGTCACAGTATAAGCAGTGTTTAGGTGATACGGTCACAGTATAAGCAGTGTTTAGGTGATACGGTCACAGTATAAGCAGTGTTTAGGTGATACGGTCACAGTATAAGCAGTGTTTAGGTGATACGGTCACAGTATAAGCAGTGTTTAGGTGATACGGTCACAGTATAAGCAGTGTTTAGGTGATACGGTCACAGTATAAGCAGTGTTTAGGTGATACGGTCACAGTATAAGCAGTGTTTAGGTGATACGGTCACAGTATAAGCAGTGTTTAGGTGATACGGTCACAGTATAAGCAGTGTTTAGGTGATACGGTCACAGTATAAGCAGTGTTTAGGTGATACGGTCACAGTATAAGCAGTGTTTAGGTGATACGGTCACAGTATAAGCAGTGTTTAGGTGATACGGTCACAGTATAAGCAGTGTTTAGGTGATACGGTCATAGTGTAAGCAGTATTTAGGCGATATGGTCACAGTATAAGCAGTGTTAAGGTGATACAGGCGCTTCATTCTCCACAGTCACAGTATTTTTGGTAACCACATAAGTATTGCAGTCCCTCACATTGGTTGCATTGGCACATGGATACCAGCAGTAACGCCACGTCAAGGCTTCAACCCATGTTACTGACCATTTACACACCACTTTTCATTCATACGCATTCGGTACTCCAGATGTTTTGGGGTACACCTCCCAAGATACTTTGCCAGCATTATGGGAGATGCAATTCACAGCATCTGGAGTGCCTAAGATTACCTACCTCTGAACTAGACAGTGATCACAGTAAACAATGTTGAAGTCGAGTGCTAACTGGAGAAGCTCATCACGTACCAGATGCCACTTTGAATTCAATACTCCACCCTGAACATGAGCATCAAAAATAGGCCTCTTCATCCGCCTCGTGTCCCATTGGAGGACATGCTTGTCAGAGTTGTCACACACAAAAAATATATATGGTTAGAGTAAATGGCATAACAGACACAGTGCATGCAGACTTGCGTGTAACATATATACAGCAGACAAACACAAAGATTGTGGGAGCCACACAGTATTAAATAAAATAAAATTGGGAGTACAATACATACATAATGCACATAAAGATGGAGATTACAGAATTCAGTGACAGATGGATTGGGTTGCAGATGTAGGGAAGTCCCTCTGGCTGGGGTGCAGACTCTCATGGATCCCTCAATGAAGTGGTCTGGGTGCCAGGTCCCCCTAGTTTTAACCTTGCAGCTAATAAACATAGCAGTTTCAGAGAAACTGCTATGTTTACACTGCAGGGTTAATCCAGCCTCTACTGCCACTAGAGGCGCTTCCGCGATTTATATGGAGTAAATCACACTTATTTGACGGCCCTCACAGACCTCCAGCGTCAAAAAAGATCCCCATAGGAGAGCATTGAGTAATGCTTTCCTGTGGGCGGGTTTGAATTCATGCGCGCCTCTTGACGCGCATGCACATTCAGCTCCACTCGGGAGCTGACGTCGATGGAGGAGGAGAGGGCACCAGTGCCGAGGGAGCCCGGCGCTGGATTAAGGTCGCAAATTAATGGGTAACCGTTTATTCTCCGTGGAACGGGGCCCCTAGTCACCGTTTAGGTGACTAGGGCTCTTTAGCATCAGGAATACATATATATGTATTCCTAACTCTATAGTGTTGCTTTAAATAAAGGATACATACACAATGCACATAAAGATGGAGATTACAGAATTCAGTGACAGGTGGATTGGGTTGCCGATGTGGGGCAGTCCCTGTGGCTGGGGTGCAGCCTCTCATCTATCCCTGGTGAGTGACTCGATGGCTAAGTGTTCTAGCCCAGCTGGTCGGCTTCGCGCATGCGGATTAGGTGGCCGTTTCTCCCGCAACTCTGCCTGTAATTTTTCCCAACCCCGTGGTTCGCGCTCGCGCAGCGCCGCACGCCCCGTCCCCCAGCTGATCCACGTTACTTCCGGTGCGGTCGCGTCACTGGAAGTAACGAGAGTATAGAAATTTCACAGGGTAGGGACATTTGATAGAACACAACGCGGTGGGGTTTCGCGTAATCCCTGAGTCACTGAATTATACCCCTGGGGGTACGCGTACAAAGGTTGAGAACCCCTGCCCACACTAAAGATGGTCGCAGCGCTGCGTCACATGGTGAAAGCCACGCCCCGCTGTCTGTTATTGGTTAAATCAGGGCATATTCTGCGCTTGCGTATATTGCTGTACTGCGATTTGAATTTTTTTATAAGCGGGCACGTAACGGCGGTTGCGGATCCATCGGTAAGTAGGTGTAACTGAGTTTGGTACTCATTCGGCATCGACCCTTTGTGTGCCAACGTGGAGCACATCGAGCTCTACAGGACCTACAGGGGTTAGAGCTCTGCCGGAATCACTGTTCAGGCTGGTCAGAGGGGATTGTGAGCTCTTGGAGATTATTATTATTTTATTAATAAAACCAGTTAATATGCCCAGCAAACCTCTAATTCAATCATTCGGAGCAATGAAACGCACATATCAATGTAGATTGGAAAGCATGCTCTGAATTAAAGGAAACGGAGCAGACTTATAACTGCTCAAAAAAATGCAGTATTTGGGGACCATTTCAGTGTGATTGATTTAAAGTTTGTAAGTAAATTTGTTGTTTCCTTGTATTTTAATGTACAGGCATGCCCATGGTTTATTACATTTTAATATGCAGATTAGGTGAACACAGCCTTTGATCTGTACATTTAGTGATGTAGGTTGATTACATCTTAATACCACTAGTGACAAAATCCCATTTAGTTGTTAAAGGGACACTATAGGGTCAGTAACACAAACCTGTATTTGTGACCCTATAGGGTTTAACCCACCATTTAGGTGACTTGCTGCTTAAAAGCAATTAAAACTCGCCTGATTGCCAGCGCCGCGCGAGTCAGCTGCCTGCCCCCTGCCCCCTGCCCCCTGCCCCCTGCCCCTCCAATTTTTAGCCATTCCAATGCTTTACCATGGGGAAAGCATTGGATTGGCTGATATTGGCAAGGGTGCTGGGCCAAACACCATTTTGGCCAGTCAGCACCTCCCCGTATAGATGCATTGAACCAATGCATCTGAGGAAAATTTGGCGTCCCCATGCAGAGCGTGGAGGCACTGAACGGCTGTGCAGCACTGAGCCAGGAAGTCCCTCCAGTGGCCACTTGGAGGTGTCCCTAGGGGCAATGTAAACACTCCATTTTCTCTGGAAAAGCAGTGTTTGCATGAAAATGCCTGCATATAATGATCATACTCACCAGAACAACTACATTAAGCTGTAGCTGTTCTGGTGACTATAGTGTTAAGCATCATTGTCGGTGTTGCAGTCTTTGCTATTTTATTCCACCAAAGTCACCTCCTGGTGAAATGTCCACTTACAGGTGGTGTCTTGAGTGGGGAGTTCCTGAACCTCTCACTCTTCTTTCCTCACTTAATTTGTCAGGAGCCTCCGTAAGTAGGAGAGGGCATGGAAACCACATCCAAAATCAATGAGGAGAGGGCATGGAAACCACATCCAAAATCAATGAGAAGCATATTCTAGTACAGGGGTATCCCTCTTTTTGTTTGGTAACATATATTGAACACTCTGCACATTGACACTTTGACTATGTTATAGAGTTGTTGCATATCTTCCTATTTAAATAAAAAAAATATATATATTTATATATGTAATTTTCAATTTGCAGGTTATTTTATAGAAAATGGATCTCCCGTCTAGTTCATCTCTACCCGCCCTACAAAGCCTTAAGGACCGCATGCGAGAGAAGATAAATGGTTCTTTGAAAAATGCTAAACTGAGCACTACACTTGCTGCAAAAATTAAAACAAAGGCATTGAGTAAGTTGTGCTTTGTTGTATCTCTTACTACTGACTGTATTACACATTTAAGGCTGGATTCTCTTACAAAAGATTATATTTTGTTGGTTTTTTTTTTGTGGATCTGTCATCTTTGGAGTATATCATAAAAGTATAATCTTTATGAAATACTCATAGTGCTTGCGTTGTAATTTAATTGAAATTCCAGCACAATTCTATGATCTCATAAAACAAAGTAGGGACTACTTTGCTGCCAACATTTGACAAAGGCAGGTATTGCAAGTGTTGGCTGTGGAAATCAAACCTCTTCATCTGAGATGGTATCTGTGGAGGTACCCATGGTCTCCTGGGAGATTACAGCATTGACATGGCTCCTGGAAGATGAAGCGCAAATCATACGTTTTTTTTACACAGGAACAAGATGGCGGTGGCCACGAGGCCTTCCACTGCACCCTAAGCATTACCTGGTCTAGTGACTGGTCTATTTAGGGTGGGGTGAGTGGAACTGCTCTGCATTCTTATAGCCATACTGTGGATTCTAATAAACAGTGTACAGATTAAGCTTGGTTATTTTAGTCCATATTGTTCTCTTGGTGCACCTTTTTCACAAAATTGACACTTGTGAGTCCTGAGATGCCTACGTGGCAGTTCTGATGGGGTCTTGGAGCTGCAGAGATTTTTGTAAAAATGTACAAATCACTGCATTTATAAGGCACTCTCAAAGCTAAGAATAGGCTCATGGTGATCTCTGCACCATCCGTTTTCAATGACTCAAGGCTGTGATGGTGCTTAGTGTGACCCTTTAACTATGGTATATGAATTCCAGTTCAACAATTGGTATATTGGAAAATTCAATTATAATAGACTCTAGTCCTAACCAGAGTAACAAAATAGGGGTTAAGACGGAGAATGTTTGTTTAGTTTATCATAGGTTTCAAAATTATATTTTTATTTGCCAATATCTAAATACTTATTTGGAAACTACATTAAAATGGACCAATTTTGTATTGCTGAGATATGCGGTAGATATTTAATCTAATGATTTTTTTTAATCTTCTCTGCAGTCAAATCCAAGGTGACAACAGTTTACACTTCAATTGATCTATGAAAATAATGCTGCAGCCCAGATGTACATACAAATGCCGATCCCAATCTGAGAAGTTAAAGCACACTTAGAGACACTATAGTCACCAGAGCAACTACAGCTTAATGTAGTTGTTTTATTGAGTATAATCATTACCTGTAGGCATTGTTTACATTGCCACCTAGGGATACCTCCAAGTGGCCACTCCTTAGATGGCTACTGAAGGTGCTTCCTGGGGCAGTGCTGCACAGTAGGCACCACTGCCGTTCAGCGTCTCCACGCTCTGCATGGTGACGCAGAAATGTTCTTATAGAGATGCATTTCTATGAGGAGGTGCTTATTGGCCTAAACAGCGTTGGGCCCACCTCCTTGCTGATTTCAGCCAATCTAACGCTTTTCCTATGGGAAAAGCATTGGATTGGCTAAAAATCTGCATTTCTGATTACACCAAGGAGGCGGACCTGCCCAGCGCTGGAAATAAGGGGAGTTTTAACCTTTTCTAAGGTGAGGCAAGACACCTAAATGGTGGATTAAACACTATAGGGTTAGGAACACATGTTTGTGTTCCTGTCTCTGTAGTGTTCCTTTAACTGTAGGATAGTGATAAGATATCTTTAAGTTTTCCAATGTAAAGGGCACTGTCACCGATGTGCCTTTTGAGGCACTTTAATGCGGAAATGATCATTGTCTGGGTTATTTTTCTTTCATCCCCTCCAGTGACTGTGCTCTCTTTAATTGGGCGCATAACAAATGTTACATTTATCATAATCTTACAATGAGTAGCTTTTTCTTTTCACGTGTATTTTAAAAAAAAAAAAAATTTAAATAGACTTTATTTTTGAAAGTGTACATTGGAAGTTTTCCAAAGACATGTTGCAAACTGTTACGGACTTTAGCGGTTTTGTTGATGTTTCAGAGAAACCCTTTAGAACAGTGGTTCCCAAATCAGTCCTTAAGGCACCACTACCGGTTCAAGAATTAGGCATTACCCAGTTGTGTCTAATCCCTAAATCCTGGACTGATGGTAGTGCTTTGAGAACTAGTTTGGGAACCACTACCCTAACATCAAACTCTGGAAGTGTTACATCAACTTATATTCTTTTCTTTACATTTAGATAACTCCTCTATGCTAAAGATTTCTCTAAAGCACAATAACAAAGCTTTGGCGTGTGCTCTGACGGTTGAGCGAGAGAAGGCGAGGAGGCTGGAGAATGACAAAATGTTTCTGCAGAAAGAAGTGAAGATGCTGCATTTTCAAAATGCCCTCCTACGCCAAAACCTAAATATTGTGGTATGTTGGGGAACATGTAGTGTGCATATGGTATATTATATGGGCTGTGAAACTGTACCTCTAGTTGAGACATATTGATTGCAAAACAGGCATACAAGCCATTTACTTTATTAGAATGTTCTTTTATTTTTTTTTTTTAAGCTCTACTGCAAATTTAGAGCAGAAAGCACTTGGCATGTGTGGGATTTTGACAGGTTTTACCTGTAGTTTTCTGACTTGTTAGATTAAAAGATGCCATAGGGAGCAAATTGCATAAATTAAGCACTTGAGATATGCTCACAAGTTGGTACCGTGTCTGTATTCAGTCTGATTTAGTCAGCTTTAGACAGATCCACAAATGGGGGTGGAAGGGGGGAATATCCAGGCACACCTGAGGTTTCTTCTTAAAGGCAGTCATTATTTAAAACAAGGAAGTAGACAACATTTTTGCTCTTCTCTGAGCCTTTATCAAGACTTTAAGAAGAAACCTCAGGTGTGCCTTTTTTTTTTTTTTTTACATTTTGATGTCTTTAGGATTGGCACTCCTTTCTGGAGCACCCTGCAGGAAGTATTCCCCCTCCCCTTTTTTTTATTTTATTATTATTTATTATTATTATTATATTTTATTTTTTATTTTGTTTTATTTGTGTGTATGCTTTTTACTCTTATTTCGCAAACAACTGTACTTAGATCCACAGTCAATCTAATTTTTTTAATCTTTACTCACTAAAGTGTAAAGTTCAAACTGGTTAAATTGGAAGCATAACTGACTTAACCCCTTAAGGACCAAACTTCTGGAATAAAAGGGAATCATGACATGTCATGTGTCCTTAAGGGGTTAAAGTGACACTATAGGCACCCAGACAACTTCATCTCATTGAAGTGATCTGGGTGCAGTGTCCCTATTGCACTTAGTCCTTCAGTGTAAAACATTATTGTTTTAGAGAAACTGCAATGTTTACATTGCAGCACTAAGACAGCCTCTAGTGACTGTCTAACAGAGAGCCAATAGTTTCTTCCTGCTTGCTAATCGACTTTTGGTCCTCTAACTGACCAGAGGATATCCAGCATCCGTTAAGTCACCATAGGAAAGCATTGATTCAATGCTTTCCTATAGGGATGGCCTAGTGCGCTCGCTGCGCATGCACATTAGGTGTACACATCAGCACTGTGATTGGGTAAGTAAATAAATGGATTTTAACCCTGTATTGGGAGGAGGAGCAAGAGGGACCTGTTGTGTTAGGAATACAGCTATTTTTACTTTGCATTTGAAAATCGCTTTGAATTCTAACTTTTGTGAATAACTCCGTAAGTCATTGCATACAGTATTCAGATAAGCATCAAGTAAAGAAAAGTGTGAGTAAAGATTACATTTTTGAACTAGTTATACATTATTTTAAAGATATCTGCTGTACTGTAAGCATTCTGAAAATTATCAGTTGAAGGTTCTGTAAAATAGCCAGTGCGCTTATTTGTAATGTTATTTAAACCATACTAAATGTTCTTTACTTTTACAGAACAGAATCTTTAAGGATATTGACCTTTTCATGAGTATTAACTTGCCAACTGGTATTGAAATCAGCAGCGATATGGAGGTAGGTTTGTAATTGTATGTCTCTTCTGCTTTGGTTGTGTAAAGCGCTATAAACAACAGAAAAACTTATTTGTATTACCAAAAATATTGCGATTCTAAAGTGTATATAAATATTTTTTAAAACTCTGCCACTAAGTGGTTATCCAGTGAAAGGGAACACCAAAGTTCCCACCAACCTTTTATTCCTTAGAAAACATTTTTTGTGGTGGATGGAGAACTCCATTAAAGGGACACTCCAGTGCCAGGAAAACAGTTTTCATGGCACTGTAGGTACCCTCTCCCTCCCACCACCCATCCCATGTTGATGAAGGGGTGAAAGCACCTTCAGTGACTTACCTGAGACCCCCGCCAATGTCCCTCGGCGGTGGTTTCTGGTCCGCCCACGCTCCTCCCCTGCCGACGTCATCCGTCGGGGGCAATGCCGCACACGCATTAGACCTCTCCATAGGAAAGCATTAAAAATGCTTTCCTATGGGGAATTGAGCGACGCTGGAGGTCCTCACACAGTGTGAGGACGTCCAGCAGCGCTCTAGCACAGAGAACCTGTGCTAGAAACCAGGAAGTGCCACTAGAGGAGGAGTTAACCCTGCAAGGTAATTATTGCAGTTTATGAAAACTGCAATATTTACAGTTGCAGGGTTAAGGGTAGTGGGAGTTGGCACCCAGACCACTCCAATGGGCAGAAGTGGTCTGGGTGCCTGGAGTGTCCCTTTGATATTCTTGGAGGTTTAATTGAGACCATATGTCTTAATTAAAACCTTGAAATTATCTTCGTAGCTCAATCATGAACTAATGTTAAAATATGTGAGCTCTGTGTATATGCCACTGAATGCAGAGTTTAAAAAGAGAGCCTACATAACTTAAGCTGAAATATCCAGGACCCTCTTATCAGGACTAAAGGTACACTGGGCAGCCATTGTCTCTTTCTTCTCTCCCCCCTACCCCCCCTTCCTTTTTAAATGGTCAGTCAAGCTTAGGAATGCTTTACATAACAGGGCACAATCACACCCATGACACTGGCACATTGATGTCATTTCTAATGTATTGGCTTCTGAACAAAGATACATTTGTAACTACATTTCTATAGATTACCATATGCTCTTGGCTTAGGATTCATCACGGCAACTAGAGCAATTGCATTGTAGTTGCTGTGAAGTAGGCTTGGAGAACTGCCTGCTGTTTTCAAGAGAAATTGTCACTTCTCTAAATAAACCTTGTTAGACCCTGCCTGGTTGTCAGACCTGTCCTGATACTTCCTGGTGTTAGGCTCAGTGGAGCTAAACATAAGAGGCAGGCAATTGCTCTGTGCATCTGCTGTGAAAATGCCTCTAATTCAGCTGCATTTAAGGACTGATTGGTCAGCCACAGAAAGTCCAGGCTGGGTTAGAAGAGGATGGCTTGCAAAGGCAGCAGACCAGAACTTTTACAAGGTGTTTTTAGATATATCCCCAGTGAGAAATGTATAATAACATGAATGTATGGCTTAATTTATTTATTTGGGCAGTGGAGTTCCTCTTTAAAGGAGAACTCAAAGTACCATTACCACTACAACTTGCTGCAGTAGTTATGGTGCCCTGACTGCACCCCTGGTATCCAGTCCAGATTGATCTAAAGAGTTGGCAGAAAGCACTCATTGGCTGAGCACAATAACCATTGCAGTATACTCTCACTAATCTGTAGTGGTTCTGTTGATTGGTGTGTTTCTTTTAAGTTGTGTTTACCCTCAGTGGCGGCTGTAGACCTGGTGAGGCCTTAGACGAAACTCAAACATGCGGCCCCCACTAACGCCATCGGGGGGGGAATAGCGGTTGACGTGTGTGTATAAGAAGCTGTAGATATATTGAAGGGCGGGCTTTCTGCGTTGGATACAGAGAGTTAGTCTCTGTATTCATCGTTCAGAGGCTTGCAATGTCGCGGCTCACTGCCGCTGCATTGTGAGCAATCTGACTTGTTATGGCATAATTTGCAATAAACAAATTTACATTTGCAATTATGCTAATTTGTTTATACATGATTGCGGGGTATAATTGCAAAGCCTGGCAGTTGTGTATACATAAGTGCTGTGTGAAGAGGTTATTGGAAACAGCTATATTATTTTTGGCAGGGCTTTTAAAAATAATAAAATCAGTCACAATGTGTATTTATCTGGCTGTGGTGCGTTAGTTTGGGTGACCTAGTGTGAGGGAGTGGTTAACCAAAAAAAGGAATGTGACAAACTACCATTTGCCACTGGGCATTGGAGAGGACTTATTGCTAGCCTCCTGCCCTGCGACTATGGCCCTGCAGTTCAAACCTGTTATTTTCTCTGCCGAAAGGTTTATTTGTGCCTTTCTGCGGACTGTTAAAGCCATGCCACCCCAGATATCTATGCCATGGAACCCAGCCGTATACTGAAAGACTGTATGAAAGACTTTGACTCCATGGCGATTGAACTGTATGTATTTTTATGTCTTTTATTGTCCTTTGTCTGCCATGTGGCTAATGGAGTTTTGCCTCTGTCCTTGGAGATAATTGGATTACTTCTCTATCTCCAGGATAGAAGACTCTGAAACTGGTTTGGGCCGGAAAGCCATGCTGGCAGTGGGGTTTTAAAAATACTTTTGAACCTTGGTCTGATTTGTACAATTTTTTGATATGATGTTCCCCTCAATGGATTGATTATGAAAATGTATATTTTAGAAGTTATAGAAATGTATAAGTTTTAGCTTGGAGATAATTGAGTAGATACAGTAGGAAACTCCATTATCTCCCAAGCAGAGGGGAGGGAATATGTGGGATGTAACCGATATGTGATTGGTTAATACCGAATTGCCTGTGGGAGCCTCCCTTGCAGGGGAGCACTGCATAAAAGCAGAGTCCCTGTCATTAAACCAGAGTTCTTCTTGACCCTCAATACATAGCCTTGTCTCGTTATTGGAGGGAACTGCTATATCACACTGGGGATTGCTATGCTCTGCATACTCCCTTGAGCTTTAATCACTTAGTTCTTGTTCCTGGTACCCTCTCCTGGGGAGAGGTCTTTCCCACACGGTCCTGAATGCTGGAGGTTCATTCAGGGTGGAAGGAAGACGGCGCGGCTCTAGTTAAGCTACGGCGGTTGTGGAGTCTGCGGTGGTTTGGTGTCGTCTGCAGTGCTGGGAGTCCTCAGGCAGCGCTAATAGCATCCGTCAACGGAAGGTGATCCGTTACAAGGAACATTTTAGACGATTCCCTGGTGGTCCAGTGGGCTGGCTCCCCGGTCTGCAGCTCCGCTGGGTGCAGAGCTGCAGACCACATGGTAACTATCTCGCGATCTCCAGTCAGAGTTGCCATGGTAACCCGTGGCTGGAGATCGCGAGACACTTCAGTCTGCATCTCTGGACCCGGCAGAGCTGCAGACAGGAGGTGGGCTCTCCCACAGGGCCTCGGTCATAGACCGAGAATCCGACTGTTCAGTCTGGCGATTTAGGCAGCTGCCAGACCCCAGACAGTGCGAGGCCTTAGGCGGCAGCCCCAAATCCCTTAATTAGAGAGCCACCACTGTTTACCATTACCAGTACTCTGGGTCCTCTCCTACTTCCTCTATTGAATGTGCTTTTATATAATTGTTTGCACATATACCTTTTTGTATTTGAGACTTAGTTTATTTCTCTACTCCATTCCATAACTTTTGAATTAGTTGTTTCTTTATTTGTTGTTCTTCTGCTCTCATTTTTGGTCTGCATTCTGTTCTCAAAGGTATAAAGGGAGGAGGAAGTATTAATGTGCTTCCTTCTTTCAGCAATCTTTAGAAATCCAATCAAATGAACCAAAAGGTGATCGTTTAAGCCAACAAAGTACATTTTCATCTGACGGTGACCAAGGATTTGTGTAAGTTTGTGTGAATGCTTATATTTATATATTGGTGTACATGCTATGTCATTTGCAACTGTAATAATTATAGCAGTTCCGTCATATTTTCTTCTTTTAGTGTATTCTTTTTTTTGGGGGGGTGGTCCACATTTTAAAGTGAAATTTGATCTATTCATGATGGTAGCCAAATTGCTAGCAAATGTTCAGAAGAAGTCTTTTTTTTTATTATTATTTTTTTTTTTATATAGCAGTACAGCTTTTAACTTGCACATGCAATTCTGTGATGCTGATCTGGTCAGTTGAAGCAGGACAGCTTTGCATGAAGCTGCTCTGTCCCCTCCGGGAGTTAAGGCTGTATTATTGCATCTATACATATCGGAAGGTGAACAAATAAAGATAATTTGTGAATGATCACCCTCTGTAGTTGTTTTTTGTCAAGAGTCTTCTGGCACTATCCTGCCTTTAAGAGATGAAACCATTTTCTAATGGTTTGAAAATTGCAAGGGTCACCCAAAGTCCATCCCCTCATCAGTTATCACTAAAGAAAAAATTACTACTTCTGCATTAGAGCTATCAATTTCATCTTACTGTGTATTCTTTGGCCATAAATCTCAGCTGACACTCTTCAACAAATGGAGTTCAGTCAAAATGTATAAATCAAGAGAAAAGGAACATCTGCTTTAGTAATATCTGTAAGGATGGGGTGACTTATGGGCAGGGCCGGTGCAAGGATTTTTGCCGCCGTGGTCTCTCCCTCCCCCCCCCTCCATTAGTGGTCTCTCCCTCCCCCACATTCTCCTCAACCCCCCCCCCCTCCTTTAGTGGTCTCTCCTTCCCCCCACATTCCCCTCAACTCCCCCTGTGTTCTCATCTCCCCCCGCGTGTTCTGCTCCCCTTCTCCTCTTGTCCCCTCCCTCCCTGTAATCTCCTCCCCTCCCCCCTGTAATCTTCTCTTCTTCTCCCCCCTCCCTGTAATCTTCTCTTCTTCTCCCCCCTCCCTGTAATCATCTCTTCTTCTCCCCCCTCCCTGTAATCTTCTCTTCTTCTCCCCCCTCCCTGTAATCATCTCTTCTTCTCCCCCCTCCCTGTAATCTTCTCTTCTTTTCCCCCCTCCCTGTAATCTTCTTTTCCCCCCTCCCTGTAATCTTCTCTTCTTTTCCCCCCTCCCTGTAATCTTCTCTTCTTTCCCCCCCCTCCCTGTAATCTTCTCTTCTTTTCCCCCCTCCCTGTAATCTTCTCTTCTTTCCCCCCCTCCCTGTAATCTTCTCTTCTTTTCCCCCCTCCCTGTAATCTTCTCTTCTTTTCCCCCTCCCTGTAATCTTCTCTTCTTTTCCCCCCTCCCTGTAATCTTCTCTTCTTTCCCCCCCTCCCTGTAATCTTTTCTTCTTTCCCCCTCCCTGTAATCTTCTCTTCTTTTCCCCCCTCCCTGTAATCTTCTCTTCTTTCCCCCCTCCCTGTAATCTTCTCTTCTTTCCCCCCCTCCCTGTAATCTTCTCTTCTTTTCCCCCCCTCCCTGTAATCTTCTCTTCTTTCCCCCCCCTCCCTGTAATCTTCTCTTCTTTTCCCCCCTCCCTGTAATCTTCTCTTCTCCCCCCCTCCCTCCCTGTAATTTTCTCTTCTCCCCCCCTCCCTCCTTGTAATTTTCTCTTCTCCTCCCCTCCCTCCTTGTAATTTCCTCTTCTCCTCCCCTCCCTCCTTGTAATTTCCTCTTCTCCTCCCCTCCCTCCTTGTAATTTCCTCTTCTCCTCCCCTCCCTCCTTGTAATTTCCTCTTCTCCCTCCCTGTAATTTCCTCTTCTCCTCCCCTCCCTCCTCGTAATTTCCTCTTCTCCTCCTTCCCTCCTTGTAATTTTCTCTTCTCCCCCCCCTCCTTGTAATTTTCTCTTCTCCCCCCCCCTTGTAATTTTCTCTTCTCCCCCCTCCCTCCTTGTAATTTTCTCTTCTTCCTCCCCCCCCTCCCTCCTTGTAATTTTCTCTTCTTCCTCCCCCCCCTCCCTCCTTGTAATTTTCTCTTCTTCCTCCCCCCTCCCTCCTTGTAATTTTCTCTTCTTCCTCCCCCCCCTCCCTCCTTGTAATTTTCTCTTCTTCCTCCCCCCCCTCCCTCCTTGTAATTTTCTCTTCTTCCTCCCCCCCTCCCTCCTTGTAATTTTCTCTTCTTCCTCCCCCCCTCCCTCCTTGTAATTTTCTCTTCTCTCCCCCCCCCCCCCCCCCCCCCCCCTCCCTCCTTGTAATTTCCCCCCCTTCCTGTAGCGTGGCCGAGCTCCTCTCCGGTCCGCGGTACATGAGCTTGTGTTTCCTGTACCCGGCCGGACTGATAGGAAGTGCACACTGAGTGTGCACTTCCTGTCAGTCCGGCCGTGTCGTGGACCGGAGAGGAGCTCAGCCACGCTACAGGAAGGGGGGGAGGTGAGGCATTGCAGCAGCCCTCTGAGCGCTCTCTATAGAGCGCTCAGTCGGCTGCAGCATTTAAAGGGCTGGCGATGGGGGCGCAGGGCGCCCTCTCCTATATGGCGCCCTAGGCGGCTGCCTAGTTCGACTAATAGGAAGCGCCGGCCCTGATTATGGGTCCAGTAAAGTGTAAAACTGTTCGATAAAGGTTTGAATCTTAATGATGGCATCATGGGACTACTAGCACCATGACCACGACAGTGCACTGTAGTGTACATGGTGTTAAGTGTTCCTTTAATTGTTTTTTGTATATCTGATTTTAGTCCGTATCAGCTACCACATGTTTGTTTCTAGTGTGGTGGCAATAAAGTTATGTAATGTTTTAGTAAAATGCTGCATGTATCCTCCATACTAAAATATATACATTTCACATTTTAGATTGACAGGTGTTCCTTTACGGGTTCCCTCCAGTACTGTGTGTGATCATAAACCAGACAACCATTTTCCTTTAGACTCGCTTGTTAAAAACCCTGAAAGTTGCACCACTGTTAAACGGTCATTGAATTCCAGTATTGTGAAGGGCAGGTCTAATGGTCCTGAAATATCCTGCACATCCACCTGTACATCTCAAGGTAATTGGTGTTCACGTTACCAAGTAAAAATGTATTCGAAACTGCCTACTTTCCACATTTATTACTCGAAGAGACTACTATGGAAGTAGTACTTTGTTCATGCACCAATAATATGTCCTAATGCAGGGTTGCCTACACTTTTTAGTGTCCTGATCATCCTTTTTTTTTTTTTTTTACATTTTTTTTTGTACTTGACTCAAGATCTACCTACAAAAAAAAACGCATGTTTTCTTACAAAATAAATTAAAATCCTTATTGCGACTGCTGCGTGTATCTTCGTATTGATTTCATCAAATAAAAATTTTTAAAAACCTGCCCCCCTCTCTCTACAAAACCCATGCCCACTCACAGTAGTGTCTATTTAGAAAAAAAAAAAACACACACCTTATTCGCAAGCAGATACAACTAATGAAGGTCTGCTTGCTGCTCCCTGCTACTGACTCCGGCCTCAATGGTCTACTGCCGCGGCACCGCCCGCACCCAGTGTTAGAGCAGTTTGATCACTGGAGGAAAGCAAAGCATGTCGGCGTGGCGTTGCACGCCTAGCTGAGAGTCGCATCCCTCACCCTATGTGTAGTTAAAGAGTCAGCCGCAATCGACCAGCATTGCTTTTGTGATTGAATGGAAGAACCAGATTATTGTAGAGAAAATTCAGAGGGTAGTGTGGTGTTTAACATATCCATACAGAAAGTTGTCCTTGGGATGAAGATGTATTGTACAGTGGCTTTAATCATATGATATTGACTATAATCACCATTTGACATTGACATAAAGTTTTGTTTTAGATGACAACAGTTTGGTGTGTGTACGCATAGCTATATTATGGACATGACAGACTGAATAGAGAGAATTTCTTCAATATCTGCTGTAAAGATTTGGTTACATTTTTTGGTTACTATTATTTTTTTTTGTGTTATTTCAGAAAGCCATGCCTCATCAAATGAAACTCTTGGTGATGCCATGTCTTCAAAAGATAATGAAATGCCTAATGATATTCCTGATTCACCGGAGAAAAATGCTGTAAACCTATTTGCTAATGTAACAAAAAGAAGGAAATGTTCAACAATGTCTTGTTCAAGTTCACAATCTTTAATATCTGATTGTAATCAAGGCAAATGCTCTAATGGCGAAAATCGGGAAAGTAATCATTGCTCACCAACAGAGCAAGTTACTGATACTACATTTCAGTTTAACCTAACTTCTCAAGAAAGAAGTGATGACATCACAGCATCTTGCAATGGTAATACACAAATCTATGGTTATGGCCACAGTAGCCAACCATCTCCAACAACCTGCTTAGGTTCTCCATCTTTAAAAATGGACAGTGAGCAAGTACAGAATACAGAAAGAGTTAGTAGGTTTAACGTTCAATGCAATCAAGCAACAGATACTACAGTTCAATCCAGCAACACTTCTGAAGGAGGATGTGGTGAGTCTCCAGCAGTGGGTGGATCTGTTGCTCAAGAGCAAACTGTGTATGAAGCAGACATGGAATTGACTACCACGGACTCTGCTTCCATAGTTGCCATTTCATCTAAAAACAAAACTCGGACCGGCATAACCAAATCGGGAATACCTGTGAAACACAATGGGACCACTTTAAGAAGGGTTAAGAATTCAGCACGGAGCAAGACAAAGGCCACAAGTAGCCAAAAAAATGAATCTGAAAATAAGGACGATAACCTGACCAAAATCGTTTCAAAAGATAAAACTCCGTTTGACTTCCACATCCAATCTCCGTGTATTGACCCTTTAACTTCTGAAGTGGAAGATCATCAATTGAGCTCACATTCCACATCTTCGAAAACAGATCACACTGCTCAGCTCTGTAACAAATCTGAAGGTCGGAAGACCTATTTATTAACAGATTGCATTAAGCTAGAAAATGAAAATGAACCAGTCGCCGATATGGTTACGGAGAATCCAGACTCTCCTGCTATTCATGTTCCTGTATTGTCGTCGCCCAACAAAATGTTAAAAGTAAATTTTAAAGAAAACCATATTCCTCTAATTCTAGAAAAGGCGCAAGTAAGAGGAGTAAAGCGTAAATCTTCTGAAACTACATCTAAGCTGAATAATCCAAAGGGTTCAAAAGGAGCTGAAAAAGATCGCAGGCATTCCAAAAAGTTAGGGCGTAAAACAAGCAAACAAAAAAACAAACAGAAAGATAATCAAAAATGCTTGGAGGACAAAGTGCCTTCGGTAGAAGTAGAGCTCGAGAACGTTGAGGGCATTTCTAACCAGTTCTTGGATAATTTTGGAAATAGAAACCTTTCTCTCAGAAGGGAAACCTACGTTTTAAACCATGCACAAATAACTGGTATCACTGCTTCACAGTCCGTTTCAAGAGAAAATAAATTTAGTTGTAGAAGGGAAACCTATGTAATTCCTGAACCAACTCCTTTGGAATTCAGCTTTATCCATTCTACTCCTGAAAAAGTGACTGCCAAAGGTCTACCTGGGGCCTCTGTTCCCTCAGTCATCCCTTATCAAGTTTCTGATGCGGATGTTTTGCTAGAAAATAATAAAGACATATGTGCTAAAACCATTAAAAAGGAACCCACAATGCTGGAAGACATGGAAAAAGAAAGTCATACACATTGTGAGATGGAGAACACAATTAAATGGCCCATGCAAAGTGACATTAAAAATTCAACTTTGGTTTTGCAAGAGGACAAGAGAAAAACCATTATTTTACCTAATGAGAAAGCTACTACACTTGTTCAGGAAAGTCTGGTGGGCTTACCATTAAACAAGACTCACAAGCAAATTGGAATGGGTTATTTGACAAATGAACAAGACTCCTTTATGCTCGACATGGTTAGTGAATCTGTACTTGAAACAGTTCCTGTATTGTCGTCGCCCAACCAAATGTTAAAAGTAAATTTTAAAGAAAACCATATTCCTCTAATTCTAGAAAAAGCGCAGGTAAGAGGAGTAAAGCGTAAATCTTCTGAAACTACATCTAAGCTGAATAATCCAAAGGGTTCAAAAGGAGCTGAAAAAGATCGCAGGCATTCCAAAAAGTTAGGGCGTAAAACAAGCAAACAAAAAAACAAACAGAAAGATAATCAAAAATGCTTGGTGGACAAAGTGCCTTCGGTAGAAGTAGAGCTCAAGAACGTTGAGGGCATTTCTAACCAGTTCTTGGATAATTTTGGAAATAGAAACCCTTCTCTCAGAAGGGAAACCTACGTTTTAAACCATGCACAAATAACTGGTATCCCTGCTTCACAGTCCGTTTCAAGAGAAAATAAATTTAGTTGTAGAAGGAAAGCCTATGTAATTCCTGAACCAACTCCTTTGGAATTCAGTTTTATCTATTCTACTCCTGAAAAAGTGACTGCCAAAGGTCTACCTGGGGCCTCTGTTCCTTCAGTCATCCCTTATCAAGTTTCTGTTGCGGGTGTTTTGCTAGAAAATAATAAAGACATATGTGCTAAAACCATTAAAAAGGAACCCAAAATGCTGGAAGACGTGGAAAAAGAAAGTCATACACATTGTGAGATGGAGAACACAATTAAATGGCCCATGCAAAGTGACATTAAAAATTCAACTTTGGTTTTGCAAGAGGACAAGAGAAAAACAATTATTTTACCTAATGAGAAAGCTACTACACTTGTTCAGGAAAGTCTGGTGGGCTTACCATTAAACAAGACTCACAAGCAAATTGGAATGGGATATTTGACAAATGAACAAGACTCCTTTATGCTCGACATGGTTAGTGAATCTGTACTTGAAACAATGATTGAAAGTCCAAGTTTTGTACGTGTCTCCTCTGTTACAAATGGTGAAAACTCATTATTTATAAAGGAGAGGTCCTTTGACAATATTGCTCTTGTAGAACTTCCTGGGACAGAGGATGTGTCCCACCAGTCAGTGAATTTTGGTCCCCTTGATGAAACCAACTGCAACGAACCACAAGCATATGAAGGAATGGATGATCTGCAGTGTGAAGACTTTAACCAAAGTCTGAGCAACCAAGGAACAGGCAAGTACTGACTATTGTCTCCACTCCATGTAGAATCCTTGAATGAGCTAGTAGTATGTGTTATCATTTTGAATACACATGTAGACACAGGCTGCAATTATGAATTAAAGGAACACTCTAATTGTAATTTTTTTTTTTTTTTTTAATACACCCCAATGAAAATGTGTGCATTTATTGCTGCATTTGTTCATTTGGATATATCTAAACATTGCTTGCAAATCTGCTTTCTGCAGCCTTTGCAACCCCTCAACTCTTTCCCCAGCAGGCAGCACAGACTTTCAGTTAATATGCACGTCAAAGCTTTCTTATAAGGATTTTCAAAGTGCTGGACATTTTTTATGCACCACGTGAGGACATAAAGCTTGTTTCACGGAGTCACTCTGTGAAACTGGCAGACCGC